>NC_034611.1:12223992-12226780 GCF_900095145.1 Mus pahari | reverse complement strand
GGCGCACACCCCTCCTCGGGTGGGGAAAGGTGCTGGATGCCGGGGGGACTACTCCCAGGCGAACACCCCTCCTCGGGCGGGGAAAGGTGCCGGGTGCCGGATCAGCCTGGGGACTGCTCCAGCCCTCCTCTTCTAACATTCATTGTTCCAATGCAATGCATCCAATTCAATGTGTAAGTAACCGTATAGGCTCAAGACCCCCAAGACCAAGTTCTCAGCACAAAGGAGTTTTATTTGTCCTAGAGGGACAGAGGGAAAGAAATAAAAGAGATACAGGGCAAGGGTGAAGGGAAGAAAGGAGAGGAGGACAGGTGTATTTGTCCAGAAGGGGAACAAAGGACAGCCTCTGGTTGGACAGACAGACAGACAGACATAAGAAAATGGCAGTTTATAAAGGTGCAAGGGGTAGCCATGTGTTAGGATGAGTTGTTAAATTTTAACTGGGCATTTAATTAGGTGAGCCAAAGGAGGGTTTTGATTGCTGGTCTTTAATACTTTGATAGTTGGACATTGGTAGTCAGCATCAAAAGGAGGAAATGTCCGTATAAGGGACTAGACTTTGGTGGCTAGCTTTAGGAATGTAATCTAAATGTATGGGAGTGAAAGCTCACGTATGTGAGTGAGGGCATGCATGCATCATAGCATGTATACATGCATGCCCTCACTCACATACGTGAGCTTTCACTCCCATACAAATAGTTTTTAACAAGGCACAGGGAATGGGGAGAAGGGCAAGGCTTGCCAGAGCCATGCTCGCCATGCTCAGGCTGTCCAGAGTCCCTTCATTATGCACTGCACCAGCGAAGATAAGCCTATGCATTTCCCCTGTTCACTTTCATCAGCCCTTTTCTAGACTTTTTACAGTAACACCAAGTCTAACAATTCTTTCCAATGGCTTTGCATCAGCTGTACACCTGCTGAGTATGACAGCATTCCTAATCAGGAAAGGGCCAAGGGCCACTTATGTTATGACTATGCCTAACACAGTACTGCAAACACCCTGACATATGACTGCTTCCTCCTATGGTCTGTCTTTCCTTCCCAATTCCAGTTGCGTCCAGAACATCAGGAGTTAAACCTTTTTTGAAAGCGCCACCTTGTGGCCTGTATGCATTGGTGCACCTGTGTATTGGACAAAGAATCTTGGACACAGGGAGGTTGGGCCCAAGAAGACCCTTATGCAAGAAATGAGTTTCATAGCTCTCTAAATCACCTAGAGAGAAGATTCGGTGAGCAAAACATTTGGCAGACACCAGGAAATCTGAGTTCCAATTGCCAAAACTCAGTGCACATCTGCAATCTCAGTACCCTTAAAGTAAGATGAAGGCAGAGACCAGCAGAATCCCCGAAGCTCATGGGCCAGCTACTCTAATATATACAGAAGTGAAAGGCAAAAGAGAGACTTTGTTCCACATGGAAAGAGAAAAATCAAAACGCAAAACTATTCTATGACCTCTAGATACATGCTAAGATACGTGCATGTCCTCACTTACGGAAGTGAGCTTACACTCCCATACATATATACACATGCTCATGAGCATATACACACACATGCATGCATGTGAGCACATACACACAAACATTATCAACCATGGTAACACTAAAAATTAAATACTTCAATTTAACAAAATCTGAAATGCTTTGCTAAAATGGAACAAAAGGTACTAAAATTGAAGTAAGCTGATATGCAACTTATGATTCGGAGTGTCAAGGCCTTCCATCACCATGTTCCATCCAGAAAACACTCTAACTGCCCTAAGAGCTGGGGCCAGCCGCCACCTTCCAGAGTAAAAAGACCAAGCATGGGCCTTGAGATCCCAGCAACCCCTGGAAATCTCCACCCTGAAAACGTCTGTGCACCCAAGAAACACTATAAAAACTCTGACTTGTGCTCAGTTCTCTGCTCCTTCTCATCCTAGAAGAAGCAGCCACCCTTTTGGGTTTTTCCCTCCTATAAATCTCTTGTGTGAGGTTTGTTATGGGGTGTGACTTTATGGTATTCCTTGGCTTTCAACTGCTATGATATCTTTTCCTTCAGAACCAAAACACTTATTAGGGGTAAATAGTATTAAGCATGCTAGTCAGATTTTAAATATCCTTCACAAAATACCCAATACAAACAACTGAATAAATATCCCATAACTTCAGAGGTTTTAGTCCCTAATTGCTGTCTCTGCTGATCTAGCCCCCACAGAATGGCAGAGAATATCATGGTGGTAGAAGAATGTGGGACAGGCTACTCAACTCATGCTAGACAGGGAAGTGGAATAAGAAAAAGGAAGAAATGGAGGAAAAGAGATAAGAAGAAGGAATGGTTGGATATTCCCTAAGGCTTGCCCTTAGTAAACTATTTATGGAACAACTTGAACCATGAAACCACTAGACCCCACCTTCTGAAGTTTTTGAACTAGCTCTGAAAACTTGTACCTGCTAGAAACCAAGTCTTGTGATACTTGGGGGAATACTTCATATACAGACCATAATATCAATAAATCCACATTCTCTTCAGTTGATGTACTCAGTATAATACAAATCAAAATTTCAGCAAAGCTTTGGAGAGGTGGACAAACTAACTCTGAATGCTAACTAAAAAAAAAAAAAAGAAGAACCAGTAAGCATGGAGGACATGGGCAAAGGGGTGCACATTTAATTCCAGCACTCAAGAGGCAGAGGCAGGCAGAGGCCAGCCTGGTCTACAGAGTCAGTTCCAGGCTAGCCAGGGCTACACAGAGAAACCCTGCCTTGAAAAGCAAAAGAAAGGAAGGAAAGAAGGAAGGAAGGAAGGAAG
>NC_034611.1:12209376-12223761 GCF_900095145.1 Mus pahari | reverse complement strand
GGAATGAAGGGAGGAAGGAAGGAAGGAAGGAAGGAAGGAAGGAAGGAAGGAAGGAAGGAAGGAAGGAAGGGAAGAAGGAGAGAGAAAGACAGAGAGAGGGAAGGAGGGAGGGAGGAAGGGAGGAAGGAAGGAAGGAAGGAAGGAAGGAAGGAAGGAAGGAAGGAAGGAAGGAAGGAACAAGAGAATGAAAGCAAGGGAATGGAAGAAACTAAAAAAGAACAAAACCAGAAATGTCAGAGCAAATCCGAACAAAGCAGAGTTGAGAAGCTCATTCTCCCCACCTATTATAAAAAGATCTGTTATAAAGCTAGAGTTGTACAGCTCACAAGATGCCATCAAAGACACATAAAATTCAATAAGAGAAAGAATAAAGAGCACAGAAATATATCCATAGCATGACTTAGGCTTGGGGAAAGGGACAAAGGGAACTCTGTGCAAGTTTTATCTTTTCAACAAATGCTGCTGGAACAGTGGGCATCGAGCACAGAAAAAGAGCCTCCGCATACCTCGCAGACATCGCCAACGTTCCGGTGAGATTACCGACCTGGCACCAAAGCTGAAAAGATGCTAGAAGAATGTGAGAGAAGCCCTGCCAGTCTGCCAACACGACCCCAAAAAAGAAAGCTGAGGTTAGAGGTGTGAAGGCTTACAAGACTCACAACCTTTACTCAGTAAATGGTGATGCTGCGACAGCTAAAAGTCAGGTCATGGGGTGAGAGAAATATGTTTTTCTATCAATATCTAATAAAGGACCTACAACTATAATATCATACAGTTTGACTGATAATATCATCTTTCAAAGTCATATTGAAATGGTTCCCAAGACTTACCAAACCTCACCATTACAAAGATGTCCAGGTTTTGAACGGTGATCAGTGGTGAGGTATTCACCCACAACGGAGAGGGATTATCACTTATATAAGGAACAAGACGTGAACAAAAATGTTCTAGGGCACATCTGTCTCTTCTGCTGTGTGAGGACACAATTTCCATCCCATCTGAAGGATGCAGCGTCTAGGTGTCACCAGAGACTGGAAGTGGAAATTGGGGCTTCATCTGGCACAAAAACCTGCTGGCATTCTGTGGTTTCTGTTACATACAAAAAGGCAAATACACAAAGAACAGTCAAAGCTTAGCGATCAGAACAAAGACAGAAGCAAAGGATTGGAAAAGAGGACCAATGTCAGTATGCACTGGGAAAGGTAACTTATACCTGCCTGAAGAGCTTACATGAAAAGATGATGTCCCACCCTGGAGGGCAGTGCAGATGAAGTCTCATACATTGTTAGCCTGAATACAAATGATTCAGTTCAACAGTTTATTGTAGAGTGAAGCATATGATTGCTTTTAACCCAGAAACCCCATATCTAGGTATCTACTAAGGTAGATGGAAAACATATGCTCTCCTAAAATCTCTATGCATGTTCATAACAGCTTTCTTCATAATACTCCCAAACTGGAAGCAACATTACTCTGCAGGCTAAGGGGTCTGAAGTGCCTACAGATTTAAATACTTGCCAACAATAAGAAAAAAAGGGACAACTTCTGATTTATTCAACAAGTTGGATAAATTGGAAATTCTTTTTACTGATGAGAGAGAGAGAGAGAGAGAGAGAGAGAGAGAGAGAGAGAGAGAGAGAGAGAGATCCAGAAGACCTCATATTGTTTGGTTCTAGTCACAGACTATTTTCTCTCTAACATTGTAACAAAATATAATAAATAATCAACTTGAAAAGAGGGATGCCTATTGTGGCTCACCGTTTTTATTCAACTGGGTGTGTTCCTTCGGAGCCTATGGGAAGACAGAACATCATGGTGAAAGGTTCACAGTAAAGCTGGCAGAACTCCAAGGCAGGGAGATAGAGATAGAGGCTGAAATTCCAATATTCCTTCCAAAGGAAGACCTTCTATTTGGGGCCACCTATGAAAGGTCTTACATCTTCCAATAATATCACAGACTGAGGACCAAACCTTCATGAGTGCATTTGTGGGGAACACTAATTCATCTCAAAGAACTCTGCTCATGTAGACACTGAGAAAATATACAATAAATTCATATGCATCCTTTTATATCCATAAACAGGCAAACACACAGTTCTACATTTTTGAGGCAAAGAAATGCACTGTTGTTGGAATTGTAACTATCTGTTTTGCTAGAAATATAGAGCATATTTGTTACAGCTAGAGTTATATCACAAGGCATGTGACTTGGCAAACCCACTTTCAAACACCTCCCTGGAGAACCCAGTGAGATGTACAGATAATCGCCAATGAATGGAAAAAGCAAACACCTGACTTTGCATCATTGCCTACCAAGGAAAGGTCAATAATTCACACATATGCCACCATGAGCAAATCTCAGAACTGTTTCCCATACTGAAAACTAGCTTTAAAAGACCATCTGCAAGCAAGTGATGGAGCCTCACCAGAGGTTTTTACCACTTGGAGACTATAGTTCCAATAGCAACTCCTGTAAGACAGACAGTGTTCTGACCAGAAACCTGAGATGTTGTGGTGATGGAGAGGCAGGAGCAGAATTTAAACCTCCTAGACCCAGCCCCTGGGAGTCTACAAATGCAGCAATAGCAGAAGAGGCGGGGAGGGGGGGGGATCCAGTAGCAGTGGTAGTGGTTGCTCCAGCGCAGAAAAGACATTGGCTGTTCTGTTGGCTAAGCCTGCCTCCAGAAAGGCTGAAAAGGGATCCTGGTAACTTCTCATAGCGAAGTGCAGTTTCTGTTATACTGTACACCATGATAGTGAAACATCTGTTTCTCTTCAGAAGCCAGCAAAGGAAATCTGCATTCATGTTGTAAACAACTCAAAATGTCAAACACAGGATGAACAGCCGGACACCATACTCTCCAAAGGTAAGAGTATTGTGCTATAGATTCATAACTATGGAAAACGTGGACAAAAAGGCCTTGCCCAAATAATTATAAAAGCAACTGATATAGATATACTACTGGGTAGTATATATATCCAGGGAACAAGGGCCAAGATAAAGTTTCCCCCTACTTTGGACTTTGGAAATAAATGTCTGATGCAGTAATGAAATAAGTGATTAATCCACAAAACTCCTATCAGGAGCGTGGTGATTGCTGTCATTGAAGCTGAAAAAGCTCAGAAGACTTTGGAGCTGTTTTATGGAGGATGCTATCAATGGTGTGAAAATACTGGCAAGGAAAGCCTTAGAATGCTTTAACCAGAGAATGCTTGGTGGTGGAGCTTCAGAAGTCAGGGGCTGGCTGGACAGACTGCAGAGGGAAGACTGCTCGCAAGAAGTCATTGCTAGGAATAGTGATCTATGTGCAACTGAGCTAAGATCAAGCATCGCACACTCTAGCAAAGACCTGCTCTGTATTTTGTCCATGTCCTATGATTATAGTTAGTAAGGTAAATAAATTTTTCATTTAGCCCATCATTCAAGTTATGCTATGGTTATTTTCTAACTGCTTTTGACTAGGATGATGGGGAAGATTATAAACAAACAAACAAACAAAAAACAGAAAAGCGGTTCTTAAAATAACATAAAATAAAATAAAAGTATTTTTGCCTAGAAAAGAGGTCCTTGTAAAGTCATGGCCCAGTAAAATTTGGCTGTTAAGGAGGTTCATGACACTAGTAAGAAAACAAATGTGTTACATCAACAGGACAGGAAAGATGCCTCCTGGGCATTTCACAAATTGTATGACACCCACCTATTTGCACGTACAAGACAATACAGTTTCAACTTTACTTTGAGCAGATAGCTCTGGGATGTCCTGTCTGTATGGACTTACCGAGAGAAAGAATTCCCTTGTGGTCAGTCCTCAGGGACCCAGAGCCCACGGAAGCTGTGGTACAACAGGGTTCAGTCATTGCTTCAGCTAGAAACCTTGGCATTGTCTGTATCAATGCAATGCAAAGTGCAAGGGTTACAGGGCCATGGAGGTTTCTGAACACATTTTAAAGAAAAATCTGGGAGGCCTAGCAATGTATGACTGGGTCGGAATCCCACAAGGAACCCCTAAATGGATGGGAGTAGTGAAATTAAAGATAATCCACATTGGGGACTGTAGGAATGAGGAGTGTCTGTAAGGAAAACCACAGGCAGTGATTGTAGTGAGCCACAGACAAAGGCTGTAAGTCTGCAGATAGCCAAGATGTGGGGAAAGGCTTCCCATCCCTTTGGATTTACATCACACCTACACATAGCTTAGATGCCAGAATAAAACTACAGATGTAATGTTTCCTGGTGGGTTTTAGTCCCTCTTTGTTCCTTTCTATATCCTAGCACCTCCCTTGAAGAATGAGAATGCAGACTCTGTGGAACTGTGTGAAGTGGCACACGACTTGCTTTCTTGCTCTCTACAGAAGCTTAGTGAAAAAATAGCCTTGAATCTCAGAGACTTTGCATTCAGACATTTTAACAATACAAAACTGTGGAGGGAATGGGCACCCTTAAATGCACTATGCTTTATTTCAGATAAATGTGGGCCCTTAGGAGACCGGGATGGAATCCCTTTTACTTTAGGCAAGGTAGTGAGATACAAAATTAACTGGAGAAAATCAGTAAGTTCTTTATATCCACCAGGAAAGAAGTAAGAGGGAAAATTCCTATTCACAGCTTCCAACAAGTAAAATATCTAAGAATAAGGCCACCCAAGGAAATAAAGCATCTTTATAATAAAAACTCCAAGATATTGAAAAAAATCCATTGAAGAATGTACTAGAAGATGGCTAAAATCTCCCATATTCTTGACATGACAGAATTGACATTCTAAGTTGGCTATATCACTTAAAGTAAGGGACACTTGGGACATGTGGTTCTCCATCACATATCTTGGTGCTCTGCTCCTTTGCCAATTTTACAAACCTAAAGACTCACTCCAGATGTAGCTAACTGATAAATAGACCTGTCCTTGTATCTTTCAGTAGAGGGTCTCCAATTTTTATCTCTTGGGGCTGTTTCATTACTTCTTTTTTTTAAATTTATCAAGAATTTCTTTTTGGAAAAGAGAGATAGGCTCAGAGGACCCAAGTTTTATTGCTAGTACCCACATGAGGAAGCTCCAAGGAAGCTAGTGTCTCTGGTCTCTCCAGGTACTGAACTCATGTCCACATGCCCAGAGAGACACATGCATACATGATTTAATATTTAAAATAATCAGAGTTTTTTCTTCTAACAAATACCTCTGTGCTGTTACAGCAATCCTAGCTGTATTAGTTGGGATTCCCTAAAGGGAGAGAACTGGTACCATGAATATATAAAAAGAATTTATTAGAGTGGCTTATAGACTGGTATATCAAGTCCAATAATGTTTATCTACCAACGGAAAGCCCAAGAATTCAGTAGTTGTTTAGTCCCTGAGAGTGGATATCTCTGCTCGTCTTCATTAAATTCTGGATGTGGAAGAAGCAAGTTCTAATGCCAGTCAAGGAATGGACTATGCTGGCGAGGATGAAAGCAAGCAGGTAAACAGCAAAAGCTTTCTCCTTCCATGTCCTTTGTACAGGCTGCCACCAGAAGGTGTGGCCCAGATCGTCCCACCTCAAAAGGCCTGGGCTAAAAGTGGATCGTCTCCCTTCAAGTGACTTAAGAAAAGAATCCTTCACAAATGTATCAGCTGCTTAGGTTTTATTTAACTCTGCATGTAGTCAAGTTGACAATGAAGCATAGCCAGGACGCTGGCTTTCTGTAAGGAGGCTGGGCTGCTGTGTCCCCCTTCACAGCATTCCCCTGTGTGATAATCTATCTCAGTGTGGTAAGTGGAGATTTGGCCCTGAATTGCAAGGTAGCAGTTTGAATTTCTTTAGCTGACCTTGCCAAGATCTTCGTGCCAGCAGGCACCCTTGCAGTGAAGGAGATCTTGGGTACGTAATGCTGACACAGAAATTAGTCCACAGCAGTGCCATCTTGCACATGTGGAAAAAGTCACAGAGGCACACTAGCCTTAATGTGGATTTCATTCAGAAGCAAAGCAAAAACAATGCTGAAAGACAAGGGTTAATGATGAGAGCATCACCAGGGGCCAAAGCTGGAGCCAACTTTCAGCAATTCTTTTATGCTCCTCTTCCATAGACACCAGGAGGCTCATTTCTAGTAAAACCAAGGATCTACCTGGGAGCTTATATGATCAACAACCATGCACTCATCAAAACCTGCATCGTATTCTAGACACTGCCAGCAAGTGAAAATATCAAGCAGACCTCAGAGATGAACTTAGCATTGTGAATGGGATACTGGCAGCTGAACTCAGGCCCTCTGGAAGACCAGCAAGTGCTCTTAACCACTGAACCATCTCTTCAGCCCCTTAAATGTTTTCTTGGTGCCACAGAAGTCTTTGAATCCTGCCGTGGTAATTGAGTAACTGCAATACAACCTTCTGGGGGAAAAAAAAAATCAGTCTTTGCTATGTGTTACAAAACAAAAACTAGTGGTGGCATTTTTAAAATAAAAAAACAAAAGTACAACAACAACAAAAATCTTCAACATGATTGTTCCTGAGGACTGCTTTTCATAGTAATCTGCAACCCAAATCCCATCCTCCTAAAAGGAGTCTAGTTCATATTCCATCAGTTGTAAAAGCCACTTGGGACTTTTATTCACAGACCACCAAACAATAAACATGCCTTAGATCAACTGTATCCATCCTCACGGAGGTGCCTGTGGTCCCTCTCTCTAAAGCTCCTATTGAGTCTGCAGAGGTGAGGATGCACGTAAGGATGCACGTGAGTGGGGCCTTTGTGGAAGAGGTCTCACTCTCACTCTCAAGGGATTGAAGCAGTCTTAGGAAGTCGACCTTTCAAGTTTTGACTCTGCAGCAGACACCTACTCTTTCGTCTGCTTTCTAACAGCCCCAGAAAGCAACAGGAGCCCTAGGGCCCAGCAAATAATGACAGCTTGTTTCTGGACTTCCAGAACCTCAAACCAAAATAAATCATTACGGTTTATAAAGGATCCAGTCTCAGGAACTCTACTAGAGTCACAGAAAACAGACTAAGACAGTAGTCTCACTGTGGGATTGCAGTTAGAAAACTTTCCCTCATAAATAGGAAGTAAATCAAAATTTTATTCTTTTGTTAATTTTTCCAAAATGAAGCTTGTTGGATTTATTATGGTTGTTAAAAGATTTAACCTTTAAAAAGTTGTGAAGATGGATCTGTTATTTATGAATATTTTTTAACTGTGACACCTTCATCTTCTAACACAAGTAACCAGATTTACACCTTAAATAGCTCAGAAAGAAAACTATCACATCAGAGAATACAATGGTAATCAGCATATTTTAGCTGACTTGGTGGTGGCATCCGATGCTGTACACTGGAACCTTGAACAGAGATGCTTCCTTTGTGGTCCTCGGGACCATGAACACGTTTTTCATCCCACCATAAAGAAGCATGCGCTGGAGGAATCATCATGCGTGACCTCAAGCTCTATTACAGAGCAATTGTGATTAAAAACTGCATGGTACTGGTACAGTGACAGACAGGTAGATCAATGGAATAAAATTGAAGACCCAGAAATGAATCCACACACCTATGGTCTCTTGGTCTTTGACAAGGGAGCTAAAACCATCCAGTGGGGGGAAAAAAACAAACAATATTTTCAACAAATGGTGCTGGCTCAACTGGCAGTTATTGAAAAGAATTCGAATTGATCCATTCTTATCTCCTTGTACAAAGCTCAAGTCTAAGTGGATCACGGAACTTCACATAAAACCAGAGACACTGAAACTTATAGAGGAGAAAGTGGGGAAAAGCCTCGAAGATATGGACACAGGGGAAAAAAATCCTGAATAGAACAGCAATGGCTTGTGCTGTAAGATCGAGAATTGATAAATGGGACCTCATAAAATTGCAAAGCTTCTGTAAAGCAAAAATCACTGTCAATAAGACAAAAAGGCCACCAACAGATTGAGAAAGGATCTTTACCAATCCTAAATCAGATAGGGGACTAATATCCAATGTATATAAAGAACTCAAGAAGATGGACTCCAGAAAATCAAATAACGCCATTAAAAAATGGGGCACAGAGCTAAACAAAGAATTCTCAACTGAGGAATATCGAATGGTTGAGAAGCACCTCAAAAAATGTTCAACATCCTTAATCATCAGGGAAATGCAAATCAAAACAACCCTAAGATTCCCCCTCACACCAATCAGAATGGCTAAGGTCAAAAATTCATGTGACAGAAGATGCTGGCGAGGATGTGGAGAAAGAGGAACACTCCTCCATTTTTGGTGGGATTGCAAGCTTGTACAACCACTCTGGAAATCAGTCTGGTGGTTCTTCAGAAAATTGGACATAGTACTACNNGAGGANCNANCAATACCTCTNCTGGGCATNTANCCAGAAGATNTTCCAACTGGTAATAAGNACACATGCTCNACTATGTTCATAGCAGCCTTATTTATAATAGCCAGAAGCTGGAAAGAACCCAGATGTCCCTTAACAGATGAATGGATACAGAAAATGTGGTACATTTACACAATGGAGTACTACTCAGCTATTTAAAACAATGAATTTACGAAATTCACAGGCAAATGGAAGTATCTGGAGGGTATAATCCTGAGTGAAGTAACCCAATCACCCAATCACCCAATCACAAAAGAACTCACATGATATGCACTCACTGATAAGTGAATATTAGCCCAGAAACTTAGAATACCCAAGATTCAATTTGCAAAACATATGAAACTCAAGAAGAACAAAGACCAAAGTGTGGACACTTCAAGCCTTCTTAGAATTGGGAATAAAACACCCAGGGAAGGAGTTACAGAGACAAAGTTTGGAGCTGAGATGAAAGGATGGACCATCCAGGAACTGCCCCACCCGGGGGTCCATCCCATAATCAGTCACAGAATGCAGACACTATTGCACATGCCAGCAAGATTTTGCTGACAGGACCCTGATATAGCTGTCTCCTGTGAGGCTATGCCAGTGCCTGGCAAACACAGAGGTGGATGCTCACAGTCAGCTATTGGATGGGATGCAGGGCCCCCCATGGAAGAGCTAGAGAAAATACCCAAGGAGCTGAAGGGGTCTGCAACCCTATAGGAGGAACAACAATATGAACTAACCAGCACCCCCAGAGTTTGTGTCTCTAGCTGCATATGTAGCAGAAGATGGCCTAGTCAGCCATCATTGGGAAGAGAGGCCAGCCTTGGTCTTGCAAACTTTATATGACCCAGTACAGGAGAACACCAGGGCCAAGAAGTGGGAGTGGGTGGGTAGGGGAGCGGGGGGCGGGGGTATAGGAGACTTTGGGGATAAAAAATTGGGGGAAAAAAAAGAAGCATTCGCACCACAGTTGCTCTCATGGAAAGCTCTGCTTCAAACCTATGAAAACAATCTTTGCTTCCTCTTCCTGAAGCAGAGGCTGGTAAGGACAAGAATTTAAACTAGAAAATAAAATACTAAATAGAATAGCAAGTGCTGCAACTTACTATAATTTAGGTTATAATTTAATTTTAAAAGATAATTTAATTTAATTACAATTGCTTACTTTACTTTAAAAATTAACAGCACCATAGTTCAGAAGGCATTTTTATGTTTTTACTGAAAAAACAAGGAACTTTGAGGAAAAGACAGAATTATCACACTCTACCCTATGACCATGTTTAAAATGTTTAATGTTTTTACTTATTTATTTACATGTATGTGCACACAGACACACACACACACACACACACACACTCACACACCATGGCATACATGTGAAAGTTAGAGTGCAACCTGCAGGAAACCACTTCTCTATTCACTGTGAGTTCTGGGAATTGAACTAACATCATCAAACATGGTGGCAAACACCTTAATGGATTGAACAATCTCACTGGCCCGTTTATATTTGTTGTGATAAAATTTAAAACCTACTGAAATTATAAGGAAAAATTGTGAGGTCTGGAATACTAATATTTTTGTGTTTAACAAAGAGATCATTAAAAGGAAACAAAACTGGAACTCTATTCTGCCCTTTGTTTCCCTTTGTTCCCCTTGACTTAATTCTTTCCTATAAATCCACACCCTATCCCACTGAGTGTTAACACTGCCTCTCTGGAAAAGCAGGAGCCCTCACATAGGACACCCTTCATAGTCTCTCCCCAGGACCAGCCGGGGCTTCTGTTCCTGTACTGATCCGTGTTTTGTTGCCATCCAGAAATGCCTGCAAAGGTTTCCAGTTACTCACCTTGGAATTCTGCTCACAACCTGTGTCACTGCTTTCGCATACCTTGACTAGGAGTACAGTCATTCTAGTGGAGGGTTAGGCATTTTCAACTTTACTAACATTACAGAATTGCTCAGCATCAGGTAACATCACTAACTTATACCCCAGTCAGCAGCAGGAGACACTTCTTAGTCCTCACAATCTGAGAACCCTTGTGGATCAGCCTTGAATTTTTTGCCTATTCAGAACTAGATAGAAATTGCGGTTCCAGAGTGTATTTGCCTGATAAACGATGTGTGAGGCAGGTTCTGGCCACTCAGCTTCATCTGCTGTAGCTTGCCTATCTATAATCTTTTTTTCTTGTATGTATGTGTGTGGGGAGGGCAGTTCTAAATGATTTCTAGTTTATTATTATGCTACAGCTGTATCGATTATATGCTATCCAAAGTTCTTCCGATCTTCCAGACGTTGTTGATGGTATATTTTATATCAAAGATTTTAAACTCTTGGTGAGTTTTGTTTCTTTGCTTTGTTTCATTTTTTTTATTATTATTATTTTTTATTTTAGTACAGTGCGGAGTCTAAGGCTTCTCTGCCCATGCTAGGAAAGTTCTGCCACCGAGCTACAACCCCAGCCCCCAAATTTTAACACCTGTTATCCATTATGTTATCCATTATGGTTAACGCTTTTGATCTTTCTTTTTAAAAATCACTCTTTGCCATGCTGTTACAAAATTTGGCCTGTTTTTTAAAACCGTGCTCAAACTAAATTTATTCAAATTTTCTTTTCTTTTTTTTTATTTTTTATGAGATATTTTCTTTATTTGCATTTCAAATGCTATCCCGGAAGTTCCCTGTACCCTCTCCTCGCCCTGCTCCCCTACCCACCCACTCCCACTTCTTGGTCCTGGTGTCCCCCTGTACTGGGGCATATAAAGTTTGCAAGACCTAGGGGCCTCTCTTCCCAATGATGGCTGACTATAAGGACACATGCTCCACTATGTTCATAGCAGCCTTATTTATAATAGCCAGGAGCTGGAAAGAACCCAGATGTCCCTCAACAGAAGAATGGATACAGAAACTGTGGTACATTTACACAATGGAGTACTACTCAGCTATTAAAAGCAATGAATTTATGAAATTCCTAGGCAAATGGATATATCTGGAGGATATCATCCCGAGTGAGGTAACCCAATCACAAAAAGAACTCACATGATATGCACTCACTGATAAGTGGATATTAGCCCAGAAACTTAGAATACCCAAGATACAATTTGCAAAACACAAGAAAATCAAATTTTCTTAAAACCCTTCCGGGGTGTGTATGTGTGTGATAGTATAAGATGGTTCCAACTTCCTTCTGCACTTACTTCTTTATCTTCACTCTTCCTCAACCCTTAAGATAGAGTAGCAGTTATCAGATAGAGGAAGAAAAGACAAACTCTAAAATATATCTGATGGGCCCAAGGTCATACGCTTTGTCAGTGGCCAAGAATATCAAAGTGAACCTTCCTTTTTAAATACATCCGAGCATATCAGACTTCATTAACATTTCAATCTGAGTCTTATCTTTTTTCCCCTCATTTCAACTCTGCCCCATGCTGCTCCTCTCTTGGCCTTCCTTCCTGTCCAGTCTGGCTTCTGTGGCTGCCATTTCCAACCCACAGGTGGCTGCCCATCACAGCGCCCTCCCCCAAACAGACATGGGCATATGTAATCAGTCTGGCCAGGCATCACTGGGTAGTTCTGCTGCACTGGCTGAATCTCTTCTGTAGCCAGAGCTGGGGCTACTAGCTCAGGGGCTATGGTCTATGCCTGAATAACTGATGATGCCCTGAAATATTTCATTTATACTTCTGCTATGGTCTTCAGGCTGAAACAAGGGATGTATATGCAGCCCCACCATCCCACACAATAATAACAAAGAATTATTAAGACAGGTTATCTGCAGCTGAGACTGAGAACCCTGGACTTAGAATATGTTGCCTTCACTTACAAGATCCAGTCCTACAGAACACTGTCACTGGAGTAGGGAGTTCAGCTCTACGGGATCTCAGCTCCCCAAATCTAGCTGTAATTTACCTTGGAACTGGAGGGGAGAGCTGTGATACACACACACATCAGAATATGAGAGTTACTTTTACCAAACCCCCCTTCCCTCCCCAAAATCAGATAACAAATTCTCAAATCCTATCCTGACAGACAGCCCACCTGGCAACTAGCCTGACCTTCCATTTCTATGGCAACCTTTTCAAATCCAGGACTTCATTGTTTTGCACCTTAGCCTGCAATAACCTTCTAAGATGATCTCTCTTTGGTCCTGGTAAACTGCATAAGGAGTCCTAAAACATTGTAAGAAGGGAGAAATGAAAAGCCTTGAGCATGCCCTGGCCAGAGGAACCTGCAGGCTTCTATCACACTGCATAAAGTTCCAAATGGTTTGCAAAGGCCTCAAGTGCTCTCCAGACACTTCCAGACTAGAACTACCACCTTAGTCTTAGTGCAGAGTACTGGTGCTCGAACATGGCGCTGGTCTCTAACCATTCTAAAATGCCCAGCTCATGTGGGCACTCAGACCCTCCAAGACCCTTCC
This sequence comes from Mus pahari, assembly GCF_900095145.1. NCBI lineage: Eukaryota > Metazoa > Chordata > Mammalia > Rodentia > Muridae > Mus > Mus pahari. The sequence continues at coordinate 12,211,020 of NC_034611.1, read as the reverse complement.
CCGCCTCTCTCCCAACAGTAGCACCTACACTAGCCAACCAAGTTTACAGTAGTTTCCTGTGTGCTTGTGCTCTGCCACAACCAAGGTTTTCAGTCTCTTTCTCCTGTCTGATCCTTTCCTCCCCTGCCTGGTCTGGCTTCCTCCTGTTCTACCTTTCAGAGCATCTTGATTCACCATCTCTGGCATCAAGATGTCTGCCTGAGAAAGCTTTGCTGATAATTCTTCTCCATCCTCAGCTCACACTCTTCTTAATCCTTTAGTTAACAAAGTTTCCCTCTGTCAAGAGCCTTCCTAGAGTCTCTTATGGGCAGTGTGTGTGTGTGTGTGTGTGTGTGTGTGTGTGTGTGTGTGTGTGTGTGTGTGATAAGTCTCCATGGATGAAAAAGGTTATCTTTCATCTTTGCAACCTCAGTGCCTGGCACAAACAGAAGTTCATTAAGAGTGCTAATAAATTTAAAGGAACAATAGACAAGCATTCTTTCCACTTCATCACATTGCTTTCCAATCTATGCTTTGGTTGCTTGGTATTTTTCCCTTGTAAATAAAAGTGTTCTGGTTTATCTTAATCAAGTGTATTTTCATGTTCCTGAAACACATTGTATTTATTAAAAGGTTGAAACTACAATCACAACATCAAGTAAATGTCTAGGTGTCCACTCCCTTCTGTGGAAATGTACCCCATGATCTGTATTTCAAAAACACTGTTCCTGAGGCCCAGGCCCAACTTCCCTAACTACCTTTCCTAAGAGTGAGTGCCAAGCTGTTCTGGGTTGGTTGTGGAAAAGAAGACTGTAGAAATACTTTGCCATGTAAGAATGTCCAGTTCGTAAAACTCACCAGGAGCAGAGGGATCCAATCTTGGGTTAGGACAAATTAGGTTTAAAAAAAAAAAAAAAAAGAATTGAGCCTCCTGGTGGAGATTATGAATGACCTGGGTCACCAATCCTTACCAAAGCCCAACAGGTATGCTGCTCAGCATCTTCAACCAGAGAAACACCAAGGGCAGTATAATTGCTTCCACAAACAAATAGCTATATTCTGGGCAGGATTTTCTCACATCTTCTGCGCTTTTTTCCATTACAATAACTCTCTCTGCCATCTAAAACAAACAAACAAGAAATGTCTTTTGCTTTTAAAATGTCACCTCTTTTTCACTTTGATTTAGTGCCCTTTGGCTACAAGCCTTCTGGCTCTGGGCCAAACAGTCAGCTCCTCCACAGAGCCTTGGCAAGAAGGGGATCTGGATCACAGTTCAGGAAGCCTGTTGGGACCTCTACGTGGCAGCCACCTCCTGTGCTGCTTTCCCTCTTTAACTAGGGGGACTCCACAAGATGCCTCTTCCAGTCCCCAGGGACAGCAGCTGGGTCTGCAACCTCAGCCTCCACCCCCACCTCCAAATCTGGTGGGGGCAGAGCCTTCTAGGGACTAGCTTAGAGGAAGCAGCCTCCAGGCTGGGAAAACAACAGTGAGGAACAAAACAAAACAACCCTTTCGCTCCCAAAATTCTTTTTTTTTTTTTCCCATCACATTTCTTTATTGGTTGCTTTTATGTTGCAAATTGGTTGAAATAAACCAAGAAACTTGGTTTATTTTGCTCTGTCTATTCTTCTTTTTTATTTTTTTATTATTATTATTTTCTTTATT
>NC_034611.1:12207743-12209042 GCF_900095145.1 Mus pahari | reverse complement strand
ATATCAGGGTCCCTTCAGCAGAATCTTGCTGCTCCCAAAATTCTTAATACTAGAATCATCTCCTGAATGTCCTGACATTCCAGCAAGTCTGTCACTGTCCCTAAAAAGGCTCCCAGCGGACACCTGAAACACATCTTTGGGTCTTACAAAAAGGAAGGGCTTCTTCAGTGTTGATGAGGTGTCATGACTCCTTTAATATACATAGTTCATTTGCATGTGTGGCTCAGGACTTGATCACAGTGAAACCAGTTAGCTCTTCCACTTACAGTACTGGCTCAGTCTTGAACAAGTCCGCAAGTCCACTCCAGCATCTGTTTCCTCTCCTGTGAGGGAACAACACAACAGAAGCACAAACAAAGCCCACCTCACAGCAGCCTCCCACATTCTTTCCTTCACTTCGTTGAGGAAGTTTTGCTTAAATCACCAAAGAGCTAAATATCTTGAAGTCTCTCTGCTAAATGAACAGAAGCTTTAGCATACAGCATTTTATACACCAGGACAAATTCTCTCAGAAGAGACAGGTCTGCATTGCTGTGTTCCCGGGTTCTGACTAGAAATAAAAACTAATTGTGTGGAATATTAAAGATTTAAAGAGATGATTTCCCCCTTTTTAGTCTACAGAATTCTTTGCTACACCTTCCTTTAAGAGTCTGGGGAGTAGGTGTGTGCCTTTAAGAGTGTGTGCCTATGGTCACTTGATCTTTGACAAAGGAGCTAAAACCATCCAGTGGAAAAAACACAGCATTTTCAACAAACGTTGCTGGCACAACTGGCAGTTAGCTTGTAGAAGAATGCAAATTGACCCATTCTTAACTCCTCGTACAAAGCTCAAGTCTAAGTGGATCAAGGAACTCCACATAAAACCAGAGACACTGAAACTTATAGATGAGAAAGTGGGGAAGAGCCTTGAAGATATGGACACAGGGGAAAAGTTCCTAAACAGAAAACCAATGGCTTGTGCTGTAAGATCGAGAATCGACAAATGGGACCTCATAAAATTGCAAAGCTTCAGTAAGGCAAAAGACACTGTCAATAAGACAAAACAGCAACCAACAGATTGGGAAAAGATCTTTACCAATCCTAAATCAGATAGAGGGCTAATATCCAATATATATAAAGAACTCAATGAGCTGGACTCCAGAAAACCAAATAACCCTGTTAAAAAATGGGGTACATGATATAGTTGTCTCTTGTGAAGCTATGCCAGTGCCTGGCAAACACAGAAGTAGATGCTCACAGTCAGCTATTAGATGGAATATAGAACCCACAATGGAGGAGCTAGAGAAAGTACCCAAGGAG
>NC_034611.1:12204632-12206993 GCF_900095145.1 Mus pahari | reverse complement strand
AAGATACAATTTGCAAAACACATGAAATTCAAGAAGACCAAAGTGTGGATACTTCATTCCTTCTTAGAACGGGGAACAAAATACCAATGGAAGGAGTTACAGAGACAAAGTTCAGAGCAGAGACTGAAGGAATGACCATCCAGAGTGTGACCCACCTGGGGACCCATCCCATAAACAACCACCAAACCCAGACACTATTACAGAAACCAAGAAGATTTTGCTGACAGGAGCCTGATATAGCTGTCTCCTGTGAGGCTCTGCCTGTGCCTGGCAAATACAGAAGTGGATGCTCACAGTCATCCATTGAATGGAGCACAGGGTCCCCAATGAAGGAGCTAGAGAAAGTACCCAAGGAGCTGAAGGGGTTTGCAGCCCTATAGGAGGACCAACAATACGAACTAAGCAGTACCCCCCCACACACCAGAGTTCCATGGGACTAAACCACCAATCAAAGAAAAGACATGGTGGGACTCATGGCTCTAGCTGCATGTGTAGCAGAGGATGGCCTAGTTGTTCATCAGTAGGAGGAGAGGCCCTTGGTCTTGTGAAGATTCTAAGCTCCAGTATAGGGGAATGCCAGGGCCAGGAAGTGGGAGTGGGTGGGTTGGGGAGCAGGGGAAGTGGGGAGGGGATAGGGGATTTTTGGAGAGGAAACTAGGAAAGGGGATAGCATTTGAAAGGTAAATAAAGAAAATATCTAATTAAAAAAAGAGTTTGGGGTGTGTGTGTATGTGTGTGTGTGTGTGTGTGAGAGAGAGAGAGAGAGAGAGAGAGAGAGAGAGAGAGAGAGAGAGAGAGAGAGAGGTATTTTTTCATACTAGGACAAAAAATACTTTTGATTTGGGTATCTGCCCAATTGTATACAAAATCAACTGAAAGCAGTTAAAATACAGAATTGCATACATATGCATATACATACATGCAGGTATGCACATAAATACTGGTGTATAGGAGTACATGTATTAGAATTTAAATTAATATATTTCTCCTGTAAAATGACCTTCCAAATGCTTGATTATTCAGCATCTGGATTGCTCTTCTCTTCCTGGAGAGGTAAGCTAATAGACTGACACAGAAGAACCCACTGTATACATTTCAGATCTGGCCAGTGCAGCCACAGTTCAGCGATCATTCACATCCAAGGATGCCCTCGTGCGTCCCTCTTCCTCTGAGATCAACCATTCCTTTCCATTAAGCAGCTTCCTGTTTTGTTCTGCGGTGTCCTTAATCACACTGGACTCTTGACTTACTATTTTTATTCTTCTTTCTTCTACCAGTAAGATCATTGCACCTGAATGAGGATATATGGGGTTTTTCTTTTTTTTTTCTTTTAAATAAGTTTTCTCATAGAATCAATGACATAAGATTAATTGTTTGTTTTCAATACTGTTTCTTTTTTTTTTTAATTCTCCTGGTTCTATTTTTGAAACAAATTTTATTTTTGGATGTCCTGGCTGGGATGATACTAAATTGGAAAGACTGGTGCAAATTTTATTGACCTCCATTTCCGTCTATAAAGGATGTTTCCCACTAATCTGTCATTTACAGGGCAGACAAAGGCCAGAGGCTAGGGAAGCCAGGCCAGCTGGTGTGCCAGAGAAGATACCACCAGATGCTGTATGTTTTGTTGGTTGTTTAGTAATTGGTTACAGGAAGGAAAAAACACACACACAGACACACACACACACACACACACACACACACACACACACACACGGGCATCCTTATTCCAAGCTGAGCTAAAGTAAATATTTACCGTACAGTGAATAGAATTACAGATCCCGAGGACAGAGAATGTTTAATAACTAAGAGAGTAAATGAATGAAATGATGGAGGGATAGATGAATGGATGAATGAATGAATGAATGAATGAAAATTGTTGATGCCTTACTTAAAATGAAGAAAATATTCAAAGATAAATGTATCACTTTGAAACCTGTATGAAATATAAAGTGAACACCTCCCTCCACACTACACTTCAGAGATAAAAATTCTGTTCTATCTGTGTCTTTCCCAATTTTGTCAAATTTTATCTTTATTGGGTCATATTTTCTGCTTGTCACATTAATTTTCCCCAGAAATGCGTTATCTGTAATGGTCTGTACACTTATTTTCCAGTTGTGTTTCAGAGATGTCTCTTCAATCAATGGACAGATTCCCCTTGCTCCCTTTTAATTGCAGTGTCACCACCACATAAATTCTCCAGTTAGAGTCCCAGTTTAAAAAAAACAAACAAACAAAAAAAACCTGTGTAGTGGGAATATAGCACGGAGATTACTTCATAAACATGAACTTCAGTTGGAACCCTAACACCCCAAAGAAGAAGAGGAAGGAGGAGGAGGAGGAGGAGGAGGAGGGGGA
>NC_034611.1:12201889-12204496 GCF_900095145.1 Mus pahari | reverse complement strand
GAGGAGGAGGAGGAGGAGGAGGAAGAGGAGGAGGAGGAGGAGGAGGAAGAGAGTGTTTACAGTGCCTCAAAGGGCTCAAATTTGAATCCCAGCACTTACATGCATATGCACACAGACACATAAAATAAAGCTAATAATAGTTTTAAAAAGAAATTTCTGATTAGCTTTAATATCATTAGTACAATGCCATGAGATATTTCCTTCTAAGCAACTTAGGAGCAGCCTGTGCTGTTTGAGGAGTTAATAGCTTTTTTTTTTTACTTTTTCTATTGTAATGTCTTTTTTTCTTCTTTATGGAAATTCTGAAGGTAACTTTTGTCATTGTGTGGAAAAGATACAGAAGGTTATTAACATGTTCCTGGGGCCTTGTTCAGTTAAACGTTTTTACTATGTTTTTCTGTGCTTCTCTGATTGTGTATAGTCTTCTACACCTTACAACTCACACACTCTTGCATCTGTGTTCCCTACTGCTCGGCTGAGCCTTCTCACTGAGCTCTCGACTTTGGTTATTTGTCAGTTACAAATTTTCCAGTTTGGGTGGCATCCGTTTTGTTTTGCTTCGTTGGACAGGATGGCACCATATATACGTTTGATTTGGGTAGGAACTTGTACTTCTCCTAACCCAGCCCCTCATGTGATGGGATCAAGGGTGTTCAGAGACACCCTCAGCCTGGTCCCTCTTACAGCAAATCAGTACTATTTTATTTCACTGTTGCCACATTCTAAATGTTTACCTTGCTTCTATTTATGCTCGTACATGATGATCAAAAGTCATTTGTGGTGGTGGCTTTAAAATCTGTGTGGAATGATTCTAATACCTGAATGGTCTGAAAGGCTCATCCTCGTTGAGACCTTCCAGGCTCTTGCTACAGTGAGTGATATTTACACGCCATGGGTATATTATGTATTAAAGTCTGTCTCCTATTTAAAGCCCATGTGTTAACTGTGTCTCCTGATACAACCTAGAAGAAGGAAGGAAGGAAGACTCCACTATTGTTCCTTCGTGTTTAAGTTTCTCTGACACTGTGGAGTAGCCCAAGCCCCGACTCTCCTTTCTCTGAATTCATCCCAGGAGAGGGAGGAAGATGATCACTCCAGGTTGTGGTGCTCCTACTGCAGGGATAAAGTCTCAGCTGCCCACTCAACCCTCAGTGGAAGCACACCAGTGGGACACGGGCACCTTGATGGTGAATAGCTTTTGCAATAAGAGAAGACCAAGGGAAGAGAGGGCCAATTTCAGTTTTGCTGTTGTTTGGTTTTGAAGAGAGAAACTGCCTAAAAGGTTTTTCTGCTAAGCACCACTTATTTGACTCTTTGGCCAGAGAAAGCAGATTTTCTTATGATTTTTTTTTTCTCTAACTACATCTAGAGTATACAAGACAACAAACACTTACATAGTCTCCAAGATTCGTAGTCAGTTATTTCTCTTCTCTGTCTTTGGGGGTCTCCTATGTTTCTGTTATAAAAATGTTCAGGAAATTTGGATATAATTAGCAAGAACTAAAAAACTACGTATACCCCATCTCTCTGGACACAAAAGTTGGAAAGAATTATCCTTTATAATTTTTAAATAATTGTACCTTTACAACCTACTGTCCAAATATAAAAACCACACTAATCCACATCTTCAAGAGCATTTCATCTTGTTGAAGTAGGGTGTGTACATATGTGCAAACATGTGCACACAGTCTTGGAGGACAAAGGATAGCTGGTCTCCTGTTCCATTTCACTCTTTGACACAGAGTCTCTCAATGAACCTAGAGGCAGGTAGCCAATAAGTCCACAGATCCCTCTGTCTTCCACCCCCTAAACACACATACACACACAGAGAGAACTTGTAGATTTTGTAGCCACGTTCAACGTTTTTTAAAGATTTATTTATTTATTTATTTATTTTATGTTGGTACACTGTAGCTATCTTCAGACACAGCAGAAGAGGGCATCAGATCCCATTATAGATGGTTGTGAGCCACCATGTGGTTGCTGGGAATTGACCTCAGGACTTCTGAAAGAACAGTCAGTGCTCTTAACCACTGAGCCATCTCTCCAGTCCTACACTGAACTTTTTTAGATGAGTCCTGGGATCCAAACTCTGGTCTTCATGCTTCCCGGATCATCTCTCTAGTCTTCATTTATCTTTTATATCTCTTCTCATGTATCTTCCTTCCAATTGTCATTTTAAGAATATATAAAATTTTTACAAACTGATCAGTGTGAATTTTTAATAGCCAAGCTGAAAATTATTTTAATATAGTTTATACATATTTTTCTATTATATTTTTCTATTACAGAAGGGATTGATTCAGTCTAAAATGAGAGAAATTTATGTTTTTGAAGAGTCTGTAATACTGCAAAGTAATAAAAGCAATTATATTGCATATAATTTAAAACGAGTTTCTTTGAGAATGTCTGGTTGGCTGGCTGGTTGGTTGGCTGGCTGGCTGGTTGGTTGGCTGGTTGGTTGGTTGGCTGGTTGGTTGGTTGGTTGGTTGGTTGGCTGGTTGGTTGGCTGGTTGGTTGGCTGGCTGGCTGGATGGTTGGCTGGCTGGTTGGTTGGTTGGTTGGTTGGTTGGTTGGTTGGTTGGTTGGTTGGTTGGTTGGTTGGTT
>NC_034611.1:12193016-12201423 GCF_900095145.1 Mus pahari | reverse complement strand
ACAGGGTTTCTCTGTATAGCCCTGACTGTCCTGGAACTCACTTTGTAGACCAGGCTGGCCTCGAACTCAGAAATCCACCTGCCTCTGCCTCCCAAGTATAAAAAGAGTTTTTATAGCTACCCTCTGAAAGTTATCTCATATGGTTTACTGCCGTTGGTATTTGTGATATTTGTGCTCAGGGTAGGTGCTCTTCTAGACTAACCTCAAGGATGATCCACACTTTCCTACAAATTTTCAGAGTTCCAAAAATTCTCTTTTGACAGCCACATCTGAACACCTTGGTAAAGTAGCATAGGATGTAAGATAAACAAAGGCAGACACTGTAGAGAGAGCTGAAATCTGCAAGCCACTGCTCCATAATCCTCACAATTCACGTTCAGCAAGCAGGTGTTCTCCTTCTCCATTTTCTCTATGCGCCCAACAGAAAAACAACATTAAAAGTTTAAGCACACAGAGGTCTGACCTATGATTTGCCCACATCAAAGGCATCTAATAATAGCACCTCCATAGAAGTATAGAGCTCTGCTCAGTGTAAACAAACACTTCTCTCTCCTGAGATACATCAGATGAACCTACTCATGTCAGATCTCTCCCAGAATTCCATTGTTGTCTCTCCAAACAAACGTTAAGGAAAACCACTGAATCTGGGATCAGGAGCTTTTCTCAAACCTGTTTCCTTTAAAAACACAGGGAAGCAGGATTTTTGGCTGCAGAAGGTCAAGGTCGGCAATCTGACAGAATTGGTCCTTCTGAGCTTCCGGTCTAAGAAACACATTCTGTTATCTGATAAAAGCTCTTGTGCTGCAGACACTTGTGCCCCAGGCACTTACAGTTTTCTGCACACCATTCAGGAAACACACCTGTTAAAATCCACAATCTATTTACCAAAATGCCTATTTCCAAGATAATGTAGAAGATGAGAATGTTATGAAAAGTAGGTAATATTTCATCATTTTTATGTTACCACAAAGAATTGCACAGTGCTTATGCATAGTAAGTAACCAATATTTATTTACTGAAGTGTATTTTTAGCAATACATGGAGGTACGTGTACTAGGGATAGTTCAGCAGGTAAGAACAGGCACTGCTCTTCGAGGGACCGAAGTTCAGTCCCCAGAACCCATTTTAGGTGTCTCACACTCATCAGTAACTCCAGCTCCAGGAAATTCAGTGCCCTTTTCTGACCTCTGTCAGCCCCTGCACTCATGTGTTCATCCTCCAGCGTAGGCACACATGCACATAATCAAAAAAGAATAACTTTTTTTTCAAAGAAGAAACTTGAGGAAAACACAGAATTAAGACAACAAAGAAACTCAAAAAGGGCTCCATGAAGATGGTATTGCTTTGGGTTATCTGAATTTGTGTGGAAATAATTGCAAATATTGGCATCTCTCCCAAAAAAAAATAGAAATGCATTTTCCCTAAGGAGATGAAGTTCCAGATCAGTAAGATAGGCTTGGGCCAGCTCTGTGTACCAGTTCACTAACTGTTGGCTTCTGCTGTATTTTGGCTGTGTCTCTTCTGCCACCTAAATATCATTGAACCTTAGTTTTGTTTCTAAGTTAAAAACCTAGGGAAGAAAATACACCAAGAAGGGGAGGTGGGCAATTTGTCAAGCCGACAGTTTCTTCCTCCACCTTCTCAGCTGACACTGCCCACTTCCTGTCTGGAGGAGAAGGCTCAAGGAAAATGTCTGGAGTCTATTTCCTCTTGCTTTAATCTGCATCACAAGAAACCATAAAGATCTCTGATTCTGCATGAGAAAAGGAGAATTCCTGGATATGGATCTAATTCTAAATTAGGAAATAAGATGCATTAGATGACAGAGTAGTTTGTTTATATGAAATGCCACAGTATTGTTATCACATAACCTAAAATCTAGGCTGGCCCATTTCCACTTAGTGTTGCAAGATTCTAGTTGCTTTTATTTTCCTTTCTTTTTCTTTCTTCCTTTCTTTCCTTCTTTCTTTCTATCTTACTTTCTTTTATTTTTTTGTTTTTTTTTTTATATTTGTTTGAGAGACTAGATGGTTTAAAAAGATGTTTTAGCAGTTGAGAGTACTGGCTGCTCTTCCAGAAGACCCAGGTTCAGTTCCCATTATCCATTTAGTGTCTCACAACCATTTGTTACTCCAGTTCCAATGGATCTATCACATTCTCTTCTAGTCTCAATGGACACTGCATATGCATGGTATATAGATGTACATCCAAGCAAACATTCATACACAGAAAAATAAGCAAATCTTTTTTTTTTAGAGGTTTCTTTTTTTATTAGATATTTTCTTTATTTACATTTCAAATGCTATCCCAAAAGTTCCCTATACCCTCCCTCCGCCCTGCTCCCCTACCACCCACTCCCACTTCTTGGCCCTGGTGTTCCCCTGTACTGGGGCATATTGCAAGACCAAGTGGCCTCTCCTCCCAATGATGGCCGACTAGCCCATCTTCTGCTACATATATAGCTAGAGACACGAGCTCTGGGGGTACTGGTTAGTTCATATTGTTGTTCCACCTATAGGGCTGCAGACCCCTTCAGCTCCTTGGGTACTTTCTTTAGATCCTCCATTGGGGGCCCTGTATTCCATCCAATAGATGATTGTGACCATCCACTTCTGTATTTGCCAGGCACTGGCATAGCCTCACAAGAGACAACTATATCAGGGTCCTTTCAGCAAAATCTTGCTGGCATATGCAATAGTGTCTGGGTTTGGTGGGTGATTATGGTATGGATCCCCAGGTGGGGTAGTCTCTGGATGGTCCATCTTTTTGTCTTAGCTCCAAACTTTGTCTCTGTAACTCCTTCCATGGGTATTTTGTTCCCTATTCTAAGGAGGAATGGAGTATCCACACATTGGTCTTCCTTCTTGATTTTCCTGTGTTTTGCAAATTGTATCTTGTGTATTCTAAGTTTCTGGGATAATATCCTCTCATCAGATTTGGTTTAATAAGAATTAGTTTGAGATCAGCTCTGTAAATAAAAGAAGAAGAAGGCTTCAACATATGACACTACTATGCACTGCAGGCTCAGGTGAGACGAGAAACAATTAGCCACTATACTTTCTTTAAAGAATCACAAAAGGAAAAGTCCATAAAAAAACAAAAGAGCAAAAACCAAAAGACCTAAGCAGAACCTCATTTTTGTCTGAGATTGTGTTCATTAAAGATGAATTAAAATGCCTTTCAAAAAGGTACAATGTAAATGGGTTGAAATCCTTGTGGACCAATGTACCAACACAGGTCTATCTGCTAGTGGACACCAAATTGTCAACATGACAGTCACAAGCACCGTGTTGAGAGACAAAGGTTCCAGGACCACATGAGCTTGCTGCAGTTCTGACACAATGGACAAGTCTGTCTATAGGCAAAATGCCACATGCAGTCCAACAGGAAGCTCTGAGCTCTATACAGGGTCTTGCTTCATCCGTTCCCTGAGACACAGTGCCTACCAGATGCATTGAGAGTCTGCATCTCCAAAAAGAAAGCAGGTCCAGCTTAAATGCATGACTGCGATGGGTAATGTTTGTTAGCACCAGGATACTGCAAGCCCCGCCTAACCATGTGACCCTTGGCCTGTGCTGTCAGGAAAACGACCTTCTATCCCACAATCCACTTGGCTCAGTTCCCGCCCTCACTGGTGTGACATCATTTTCTGTATAAGAGAGGAAGCCAGCCCCTCCTCTCTCTCTCTCTCTCCTCTTCTCTACCCTTCTACCCGCTTCGCCGCCCCTCCCCCATTCCCCGCATAATAAACCTCTCCCGCGTGTAACACCTTGGCCTGGTCTGCTGCTTGGTTTATCTGCCCAAAATATAAAAATGTTTAACCTTGGTGGCTGTGAAAACAATATGCCTGTGCTGTCCTGGAACTCTGTGCTGTCTGTGGTAATGACTCACTACAGACCAGCCATCAAATAAACAGAATTGTATAAGCCAGGATTCTGCTAGCAAAATTTCCAATACTATCTTTATTTAGAAAGTTTGTCTTATCATAACATTCTTCCTGGAGAAACATCTATGTTCTCTTCAACTGAAAGCTAGTTTCAGACAAGCCAAGGCTTATGTTTTTTTTTGCTTTTATGACTTTAAAAGACCAAATAATTTAAATTGTCTGGTAGTCCCTAAAAAGTAACCAAGTTAATGTCTCTTTTTCTACAATCAATCACTCTGGGTTCTTAGAGGAAAAAGGCAGATTCCTCCTCAGTCACCTGGAAAGACCGAGAGTAGGTGTTCTGACCAAGCGCTCAGGTATTCTGCAGGAGAAGCCATGGGAACGAATCCAACCTTGGCTACTTCCTCCTCTGTCCATGAGAGGCCATTAGATTCAATCAAGTCCCAAAAGTGTAAAAACTGACAAAAATAAATGTTTTGTACCACTAACCTTTGGACCTCTGAACCTTAACAATGATTGCATTAGATAAAAATGGTCTAAACACACTAAATAAAATGCAGACAATGACTGGGTGAATCTAATACTCAACTGCATACTGTCTACAGGTAACTCACTTTAACATATTAGGGGATGCATACATAGCTGAGTAAGAGAGTACTTCGCTAGTGTGTATGAAGCTCTGAGACAGATCCCCAATACACATAGATACATACACTCTTCACAAATACATGCATTTGTGTGTGTGATATCAAATATATTAAGAATAACAACATGAAAATGTGTGTGTTATATTACTACTAATTAACTGAAATCTGTGAGAGTCATCCCTGAAGAGAATTAGCCCTATAATTTCAGGTACTAAGAAAGTTGAGGCAGAAAAATCTCAAGGCCATCAACCTAGACTACAACGTAAGTTGAAGGTTGTCCTGAGCAATTTAGCAAGACTAAGGAGGCTATGGAGGTAGCCCAGTGATACCAGAGCATAGCTCTGGAAGAGCTAAGTGTGAGAGCAGGTCCTAGGTTCAATTCTCAGCACTAAGAAAAGAATGAAGAAAATAATAAATAGAAAAATAATTTTAAAATAAGGAAAGTACATAACTGTGCCATGTAACTTCAGAAAGTAAGTTTCAGAAGACAAAATTCAGAAAAAGACATTTTACAAACAAGTACAACTTCAGCTCAATTAATATACATTACAAACTTAGTAAATGTTCAAAACAAATTTAACATATTAAATCCCTCTCTCCCTCCATCCTCCCCTGACCTTCGTGTTTTTGTCACCCCCCCATGCCCTTGCCACACAATCTTCCCAGGGAGATTCACGTGTTCCTCCTTAAACCCCCACCATCACACACACGCACACACACACACACACACACATACACACACACACATACACATGCGTTATTTAGCTTCTCTGGGTCTATGGATTGTACCATGGTTGTGCTTTACTTTACAGTTAATATTCACTTATAAGTGAGTATATATCATCTTTGTCTTTCTATGTCTCAGTTGATTTCAAGCTCTACTACAGAGCTATAGTAATAAAAACTGCATGGTATTACAGTTTTAAAAAGACAAGTGGATCAATAAAATAAAATCAAAGACCCAGACATAAATCTACACACCTATGAACCCCTAGTTTTTGATAAAGAAGCCAAAATTTTACAATGAAAAACAGAAAGCATCTTTAACAAATGGTGCTGGTCTAACTGGATGTTCTCACACAGAAGTATGCAAGTAGATCCCTATCTATCACTGCACACAAATCTCAAGTCCAAGTGGATCAAAGACTTCAACATAAAACCAGATACACTGAACCTGATAGAAGAGAAAGTGGGGAAACAGCCTTGGACAGATTGGCACAGGAGACAACTTCCTGAATAGAACACCAATTAGTGGCCACTCTTATGAAAGTCTATAATGAAAAGAATGAAGCTAAACTGGAAAAAATGCAAAATGTGTAGTTTGAGGGGGAAAAGAAACACCAGGAAGTGCTTGAAGAGAAAAAAAAAAGTTTAAAGAAATGCCTGAAGCTAAATGGAATAAAGGGAGTGGTAACCTCAGGGCAAGACCACACCCAGCTGAGCATCCAAAATGTGAAAAGGAATCAAAGAAAAGCTTGGGGCTAGGGGCAGTGGTACATACTTTTAATCACAGGAGGCAGAGGCTGGCAGATCTCTGAGGTTAGCGCCAGCCTGGTCAACAAATCGAGTTCCTGGACAGGCAAGTATAGGCAGTAGAGAAAACCAGAGAAGACAAAAAAATTGGTGAAAATGGCCAAATTCCCTCCCCAGCAAATAGTAGAACTTGGCAACTTTGGCCTCGTGGTTCTGGCCGTTACAACTCAAAGATTCCCTTGAGTCTCTGAAGAGACTTTTTAACAGTATTAAGGCTGTTATAGACTGTGGGAACTTTTGAAATTAGTCTGAATACATTTTTTGCTTTATAATATGGCCATAAGATTATGGGAGGAGAAAGTAGAACATGGTGGCTTGAAAGAGAATGACCACCTTAGGCTCATAAATTTTTATGCTTGGTCATCAGAGATTAGACTTATTAAGAGGTATATAGCCTTGTTGAAGTAGATGTGACTTTATTGGAGGAAGTGTGTCACTGAGGATGAACTTTAAAGTTTCAGAAGACCGAGCCAGGCCCAGTGGCTCTCTCTCTTCTTGCTGCCTCCAGATCCAGATATAGAACTCTCAACTTCTCCAGCACCGTGCCTGCCTGCCTGCACCATGCTCCCTATGATGTTGATAAAGGACTAAACCTCTGAAACTGTAAGCAAGCCCCAATTAAATTCTTTCTTTTATTAGAGTTGTCCTGGTCATGATGTCTCTTTACAGCAATAGAACACTGACTAAGACAGTTCCCCATATGCAGAACCTAGCCACTGATATATATCTCTAAATAAATATAGCTGTGTGCACAGCCTAACATTGAAAGAAGGACAAGAAAGGCTCAACATTAGGGGAAACACAGGTAATGAACACAATTTACGAAGAGCATATAAAGTTAATTGTTTTCTAGTCCTAATTTTGCCCTGGAGTTTCATTTTTTGATGGTGGATAAGCACATAAAAATAGATGTGATAGTGAAAGTACAGATTTTAATATGAGTTGAAGTTCTTTGAGTTGTATTCTCTTTAGATTTGATTAATTGTGGCTTATGACATTTTTATTTGAGCAGGCATCTTCTCAAAGACAATATGCATGTGACATATAAACACATGAAAAAACACACAGTATCATTAGTCATTAGGGAAACGCACAAGTCATGACTGGTCAAAACACAGAGCTGTGGAGCCTAGCCACAACAATAAAGTTTACAAAAGAACTCTTATACTTCAGGCTGGGAAATATTGCAGAAGGTGGCCAGAAAGATGAGAAGAGCCAAAATCAGGGAGTTGGCTGTGAGATTGTGTCTCCTTCTAATGTCAGAAGCTGCATTCATGAGGACTTGCCTACAAGGTCTCCTTAACATGAGCTCAACTAGGATCACACCAATAGACATTCCAAAGTGGATGAGTAAGGGCTCAGGAGACCTTTACCGTACACAAAGAACCTCGGGCTGACAGCAAGGAAAGTCATCCTCCTCCAGGAAAAACACACTGACCTCTTACCCAATACCAATAGTCAGCCAAGGAAACATAAATGAAATATATATGTGTAATAACAATTAATGATAAGAAGCCGTAAGTTGAAAGAGATCAAATGAGAATACTTGGAAGGAGGAACGGGAAGGAAAAAATGACTTAAAAAGCATGATTGGTGGAAATGGTTAACTTTTTAGTTAAAATTTTGACATGATTATATAAAATGTATGAAGCCTTTCAGAAATTAAAGATAGAATTGCCATATGATCTGGCAATCTCACTGGATACTTAACCAACAGATGTGAAACTGATAAGGACTCTAGCGACTAGAGAGATGACTAGATATATGTATAAATTTTTAAAAGGATAGATGGCAGGTAGATAGGTAGACAGGCAGATGACACAGATAGATAGATAGATAGATAGATAGATAGATAGATAGATAGATAGATAGATAGATAGATAGATAATACATAGATAGATAGATAGATAGATAATACATAGATAGATAGATAGATAGATAGATAGATAGATAGATAGATAGATAATACATACATACAAACATACATACATACATACTAAAGGATAGAGATAGATGATAGCTTTGAAAAAGAAGAGCTTGTGTCATTCATATGGTGACTCAAGGAGAAATGATAATAAAAGAATATAAAGTCTTAATTAAACAGAAAGAATGAAAGTTTTACATTTGGAATTTAACCACACATCATGCAGTAGATAATAATGTAATATACACCTCAATGATATCAAGAGAGTAATTTACAATAGTCTCACAATGAAAGTTAGGCATTGCTGGGCGTGGTGGCCCAAGCCTTTAATCCCAGCACTTGGGAGGCAGAGGCAGGTGGATTTCTGAGTTCGAGGCCAGCCTGGTCTACAAAGTGAGTTCCAGGATAGCCAGGGCT
>NC_034611.1:12184912-12192223 GCF_900095145.1 Mus pahari | reverse complement strand
GTGTGTGTGTGTGTGTGTGTGTGTGTGTGTGTGTGTGTGTCTTTTATTCGAGAATCTACAACACTAAGGCAGTAGCGATGAACTCGCACCACTGCCGGCGAGATTAGAGCACATAATCAATTACAGCTGCGGTTTTATGATTTTCCGGGGGGAAAGGGTGAGGTTGTTTTGTTTTGTTTTAGAATTGTCTGTCTGTCTGTTTGTCTGTTTTTGAGACAGGATTTCCCTGTGTTGCCTCGCTATCCTGGAACTCACCCTGTAGACCAGGCTCCCTTTGAACTCGGACACACTTGCCTCTGCTTACCAAGTGCTGGAACTAAAGATGGGTGCTACCATCCCCTTCCCTCAATTAAAAACCTTTTCTTAAAAAACTAAAGTATACACTATCTTCTACCCAGCCTTTTCACCTCTAAATACTTACACTAAAGAAAAGAAAATAAGTGCCTATCCAAGCATTTTACATGACTATCTATTATATATTAAATATATAATTATTAGTAACAGAAAACTAAAATCAATCCAACAACGAACAACGAGATACAAATCAGCAACAAGAAAGGACTGAATTACTGATACCAACAGCTACATGTGTACATCTCAAATAGTCCAGAGCAAATCATGTGACTGCATTTATACAAAATATAGAAGTCATAGACTCATGCACAGCAAGAGCAGATCTCTGGCTGCTTGGGGACGAGGGTCAGGAGTGAGAAGTGTGCTGACAAGAAGCACAGAGAAGCATTTGGGCTGTGTGGAGCATCTTGCTATCAGAATTGCATCATAGCATTGTACATGTTCCAAACTTACCAGATATGGACTTTAAATGAAGACCATTAACTTTATTTCCATTGTTCCTTACTATGGCTATTTTAAAAATCTATAAGATGTAACATTTTAAAAAAAGCTTCTAAAATATTCTTCATATAATTCCTGTGTCTCTTATAAAGTTGATTCCTCCTGTACATTGCTTGGACTATTGCCATAACTAGTACCTGTTTATTAGATTTTCATATTTATTTAGAATTACTTATAAGAAAACTTTAGCTTGAGTTTTGATATAGGATCTCATATGGGTCAGGCTGACTTTGATCATATTATGTAACCAACACTGGCCTTGAACACTGGCCTCAGTCTTCTGAATACTGTAATTAGAGGTGTGAACCACCACACCTAGCACAATTAGGACTGATAACGCAGTAAAACACTCGTGTGACATTATTCAATTGCTCTTTTCCCTTTAGGATTTAATAAACCCTACTAAGCATTTTTAAAGACTGGAGTACTACATTGTCTTAATTAGAAAAACAGAGCCAGAAAAGCCTCTTAAAAAAAAAAAAAAACAAGAAAAAGACTTTGGACAGTTGAAAATTAACACCAAGCCTGCTTGAATTGCCCCTTATCAAAGTCAGTTGGCCAAATCCATGGAAGATTTAAAGCATGCTCATACATTCTTGGACTTTTCAGTGATATTTCAAAAACAACCTTATGCACCGATGCATAAAGTTCCCCCACCACATCTCCTGTCCCCAACCCAACCAAATGGATCCTCAGTCCTGACCCTTGGGCACCTCCTCATGTGCCAAGTGGCCCACTTTTTCAGGATCTATTATGTGAAAAGCACAGTTCGTGTGATTTACCTACAAAGATGGGTAACTCAGGATACCGACTCTATAAGCAGTAAGTATTACAGTATTCAATCAATAGCCTGGAGGAGAAATATAAGAGACAGAGATAATTAACTGTGGCCAGGAAGGGTTTAACGGTGTACACTGTGATATAGTTCTTATCTAGTGTGAGACCTTAGTTTCAAACCTCAGCACCAGAAAGGAGGATGGTGGAGGGAGGAAGGAAGGAAGACCAGGAGCTGTTTGTTCTGGGTAACAGCATGAAGAGAGGTCCTCAGATCCTAGGGACAGCAGGAGGGAAAGTTGAGACATGAGAGACTACAGTAAATAGGCTATGTGAAACAGCATCTTCTTTCTACCTCTTCTGTGTGTCTGTCACACTCCACACCTGCACATCGCATCTGTGTGTGTCTAAGCTCCCGCAGCCAGAGCCTACACTCTAGCTCCTAAGATGCTTCCGAGCAGATGAAAACTATTTAATTCCTTCAGCTAATGTGGTGGATGAAATAGTGCTCTTTGGGCAATAAGTAACTCCGTATGAATAGACCACACCATCCATGAGTGTGCTGTCTTCTTTTTCCTGGCGAGGAATACTAAAGGAAGTCAAAGCTAAGAACAGAAACGCAAATGATACTTCACAGCGCATTCAGAATGTCTACAGTCCTAAGAACCGAAGATTAACAAAGGAAAGGGAACCAGTTAAAACAATGTTGAGACCCAAAGAAGAAGGCTTACTCTCTGGTTCATTTGATGACATTCAAGGACTTTTTACTGCTCAGACCTGGAGTGCTTTGTAATTCACAGTAATGGACACTGCTAGATTTTTCACAGAAAACTAGATTTTGAAGTTATGGTTTGCTAATTACCATTTTAGGCACTAGCTCCTTTGACAGCTGACTCTTCTCCCCAGAAGCTTTTGTTTACAGCATGCACAACAGGATTCCTCACAAGTCCTCAGATGTCAGCCTAGGAGCACCTTGGTGAAAAAAGCTGACACTTTGTACATCTTACAATCCAGGCTCTCTCAAGCCTTATCTGGTATCACAAAGGAATACTAAAACCAACAACAATAATAAAAATACTGTCAGCTGAAAAGAATTATAGTATCATCCAATAGAACCAAGGGAAGGGGAGGCCAGTCCAGTGCAGTGCTGTAGCTCACCCACTTCTGCTGGTACCTCTGTTCTAGAACTTCCTGACAACAGGCCCATTTGTGGGCATTGTGTTCTCCCAACTATGACCTTCCATACAGTACTAGAGCACATGTCTTATAGAAAACAGGACTGTCTCCACAGCCCTCTCCTATCTAGAGAGAATTTATAAAGCACCAGTCTTAAATATCTGCTACTTTTATGGTTTGTCTTGTTAGATGAACCATTCACTGCGTGTCTGGTGGCATATATTTTAATATTGGCATAACTTAATTGTTCTCTCTCCAGAGGAAAACACCAACATAGCACCCTTCTCTAATATTTTCTCCCATATCAATACTATTTCCCAGCTTTAGAGAAAATTCCAAATGTAGTTGTTTTGGCCACATTATAAAGAAGGCCCCTTTTCCTCATCATACAAATTATTAAAACTTATTTTTCTGCTCAGTGTTCACTTCTGTCATGTATTATTCGTGTTAGAACATCTGTAGCAATTTTCCGCTTGTCAGAAGTTTTTCTATGCTTGTATAATTTCTTTTGGTTCCTCCAGACTTCTACCTAGTACAGTTTTTTACAAGCCATATTACACTGATACTGAGCTGGTTACAATGGAAGCTTATTGCCTAACCTGGGGACTCTGGTTCACCATCCCAAGAGCACTGTATTTTGTTCTATCCTTTAGGGGCTGCCCAGGGTTAGAGCCTTAGAGCCTCTGCACCACTGTATGTGTGTGTTTCCTAATTCTGTGCTCTGAACGAGAAAGGGCCCCACGTACCCATGCATCTGAGGACTGGTCTTGCGCTGGTAGAGCCCTTTCAGGAAGTAGGCCTTTCTAGAAAGAGTACATCACCAGGGGTGGGCTTTGAGAATGTATGCCTCTTCCCACTGCCAGTTTGGGTTTTTTGATACCTATATATGGTCCTGCTGCCTGCCTGCTGCCTGCCTGCCTGCCTGCCCACTGCCTGCTGACTGCTGCCTGCTGCCATGTCACTTCTGCCCTTGTGGACTCTCCCTCTTGAGCCAAAAGTGAAAATAAACTCTTCCTTCTATAAGTTACTTTTGATCATGGTATTTAATCACAGCAACAGAAGAGTAATTAATATACCTATCATTCCCAATTAACCTTCTATAACTCCATTTCTTATGTGGTCCCCATTCTTTTAACAGAAACATCCTTTATATTTCCATGTATACAACTGACATGATCAAATCCAGCTTCTCAAACAACCTTAACTTTGACTCAGCATGTGACATTCCAAATGTTCCACTCACTACCTGCATTTCCTCCTCTTGCATGCTAAGTTGTCAGGAGAAAATATGGATTTCCTCCCTCCTCCTCAGCAATGGAAGCACATAAACCCCCACTAGTTATATCCTGTCAGAAGGAAGCTACTCTTTGCCAGTGAGTATCAGGTTCACTTCAGTCATCTCACATACAAGCAGAATCACAGTCTCTTTGTGAGTGTGCTATTTCATTTAGCACAGACCTCAGGACCACACATGTTACAGCTTGTGGCAGTGTTCTTTTAAAGATTAGCTGTGTGTGTGTGTGTGTGTGTGTGTGTGTGTGTGTGTGTGTGATTGTGTTTGTGTCTCTGTGTGTATCTGTATGTCTGTGGGTGTCTATGCATATCTGTGTGTGGTCATCCCACAGTACTTGTGGGATATTGACTCTAGGAACCCCGGACAGAGTTACCCAAGTCTATGAATGCTCCTAAAACATGTCATAGAACTTACATACAACCTCGTATAACCTACCCCATGCTTTAAGTCATACCTATATTTCTTACATTCTCTAAGACAGCAGAACTGCTATACATAAGCAGTCATTGTGCTGGACTATTTAGGGAATGGTGACCAGAAAAAAAGTCTGGATAAACTCAGGACTTTTGCAATTTTTTTTTTTAATCTTAAACTAGTATATGGAAGACTGGTTGTTTTTGATTTCAAAATTTAAGCTCTTGAGTGTAACAGAAATAAGATAAAACTTTTAGTGACAATCAGTTAAAGGAATCCTTGTCTCCACAGTCCCCCTACCCACCAGACTTCACAGAGCCATTCTCTCTCCTATTTAAGCACAGATCTTCTTAAAGTCTAAGTGAACTTTTTAAAGTCTATAATAGACAAATATCCAGTATGCCACAGATTTCTAGGTTTAGAAAAAACTGGCCTAGAATGTAGCTCAGTGGCAGAGTGCTTGTATGACAAATGCAAGACACTGTTTGATTACTAGTATTGCAAAATCAAGAAAGAAAAAAAAACCAGAAAGGTGGACAGGCAGACAGACATAGAGTCAAAGACATATAAACAAAACAGCGTTCATAACTATCATGATTTTTGCATGATTATATTAGAATTTGAAACACATGACTTTAGTTAGCTGGGAAAAAACAAATAGATGCCAGCACAAAAGTCTTTGTATCATTAGAAAGGGTGCAGAATGAATGCTGCTGGTGTGGGTGTATTTGTTTGTTGACAATAAATAATCTAAGGACTGGGGATGGGGCTCAGTTGTAGAGCACTTGCCCAGCATGCATAAGGGTTCCATAAAGAATAAAACCAGTGATCAGAGAAAACTCAAAATGCAAATAACTAGCATTTCCTCCAGCCCAAAGGAGATTAAGACAGCTCAGGGCTGGAGATGCATAAATAGAACAAGCTTGTGATCTATTCAGTTTTAGAAGATGAAGCTAGAAATGACAACAAGCATGTTTATGATTTAAATAGAAACTAGAAGTCCCATGTGAACTCCAGAAGATGCCTCGGGTGACCAAAAGCACCACACCCCAGAAAAGAGTGAAAGTTAAGTCTCCAGCTCCGGACTCCTTGAAGCAGACCTCTCCCGGAGAGGAGTTGAAGAGAGGTTCACAGAGGATGCAGAGGGAAGAAAGTCCAAGAAGGCACCACAAAGAAGTCTCTACATCCCATAGTGCCCAGTGACTTCCTGAGCCCCAGGCAGAGGGACAAGGTCAAGTCTAGGCAGAATGTGATCTGGCACAAGAAGAAGCCAAGTTATAAAGATGCCGTCCATCCGTAACGCCTGTGCTGGGCACTGCACTGCATGAGCTACGCACTACAGTTTGGGTTACATCTGAGTAGAGAGCCCTGCTCAGGTACTGAATGGTGGACCCGGCATCAGAATCCTTTCCTGATCAATTACAAAAGCTCTCTTCATTTGATTTACCACTCTACTGCCATTAGTGTGCGTCATCCAGAAACGATGACGGCAGAGATACACAACGACCTTTCCTGTCAGTGGAGCGGATTTCCCATCTCACAACCCACACTACACAGCACTGCAGAATTGGGACGTTGTTTATCTCTGAGCTGAACTTAACTCATAGCTACCATTTCCACGGATGGCATCTTTATAACTCAGCTGCCTCTTGTGCCAAATCATATTTCTGCCTAGTGAAGGAGGCTGTGAGCTTGAGGGTTGTCCTTGCCCCTCTGCCTGGGACTCAGGAAGTCACTGGGCACAATGGGGGGTGGGGACTTCCCTGTGATGCCTCTGGGCTTTTCTCCCTGCACATCCTCTGTGAACCCCACCTCCATCTCCAGGAGAGGGTCTGCTCTTTTTCATCCTAGCTTCAAGGAGTTGAAAGCTGGAGAATTAGCTACTTTCACTCTTTTCTGGGGTGTGGTGCTTTTAGTCACCTGAGACATCTTCTGGAGTTCACATGGGACTTCTAGTTTCTATTTAAATCATAAACATGCTCTTGTCATTTCTAGTTTCATCTTCTAAAACTGAATAGATCTCAAGCTTGTTTAAATCATGCATCTCCAGCCCCAAGCTGTGTTAATCTCCCTTTGGACTGGGCATTAGCAAGGCTATGAATGCCAGCAAGAAGAGTACACTAATTGTGTGTGCTTTAAGTTTTCCCCTATTACAGGTTTTATTCTTTGTGGAACCCTAAAGCAAGCTGAACAAACGCTCTACAACTGAGCCCCATCCCCATTCCTTTAGATGAGTATTGAAATTATTTACTGCTAATAAACACACTGAAATCTTTCAACATGAATCAAGAACTATTAGCTTTATGTATTTCAGATGAAAAAAAAAACAGAAAAAATGAGAAAAATGTTCACTGTTTCCAATACAAGCTTTGGTGACATTCCAACTTCACAGGAAACTCAGCCTGACATGGTTTGTAAGGCCATCAATCTGGAAGGAAGATTTCAAGTCTAAGCATGATCATTTAGGCAGGAGGAGCCTTATTCAGAGGTCAGCCCGGGATACATAGTGAGACCTTGTCTCAGAAATACCCTACTATTCAAATTCACTATTTAAAAATTCACTATTAAAGGATAAACATGGGTGCTCTAGTTGTGGGGAGAATGGAGAAAGAGGAGGAATGCAGGGAAAATCACAGTAAGAATGTCTGAAAAGGCCGGGCGTGGTGGCACACGCCTTTAATCCCAGCACTTGGGAGGCAGAGGCCGGCGGATTTCTGAGTTCGAGGCCAGCCTGGTCTACAGAGTGAGTTCCAGGACAGCCAGAGCTATACAGAGAAACCCTGTCTCGAAAAACCAAA
>NC_034611.1:12176638-12184873 GCF_900095145.1 Mus pahari | reverse complement strand
AAAAAAAAAAAAAAAAAAAAAAAAAAAAAAAAAAAAAAAAAAAACAAGAATGTCTGAAAAGTCATAAGGAATCAGGCTATTAACTAGCTACCTAAAAATAACTAACATGTGATTTAAATGAAATGTTCCCATTTAGGCTAGCAATGCACCCTCAAAAGTAATAAACTTTCTATCTTATACTCTGGGTATAAGCCCTCTTTTGAGTTGTTAGTCAGAGTTGTCCACGAGATTCCCAAAACATTATAGGCCCTTTCTACTGCCCTTGGCTGCCCCTCACAGGTGGAAAGTAAGTCTCGATTTCTGAAGACACCAGAAACCTCAGAAACAAGGCCCGGAGAATCCAAGCTGGATCTAACCTGAAAGCCTCTTCCATAAGAACAAGCCTTCGTGGTGCCAGAACGTGCCATGCAAGCTTCCAAAGGAGGAAAGCAACCGGTAGTTCTACCCAGATATGATACCTAGGAACCACACGTGACTGGCATGGCATGCAAACAGTACAGCTGCAGAGAGAACACATTAAGAAAAGTCTGACAGAAGTTACAACACCCGTGAATCTTGAAGACATCCCGTTAAGTGAAGTAAGACGCTTACAAAAAGACAAGAACTGCTGGTAGTGGTGGCGCACGCCCTTAATCCCAGCCCTTAGGAGGCAGAGGCAGGCAGATTTCTGAGTTCAAGGCCAGCCTGGTCTACAGAGTGAGTTCCAAGATAGCCAGGGCTACACAGAGAAACCCTGTCTCGAAAAACAAACAAAAAGAAATGGAGAAGGAAGAGGAAGATGGAAAAAATATTTCCTTTTACTTATGATTATTAGAACTACCATCCTAGGGCTGAAGGTATAACTTCTAAGTAGAATCTTTATATAGCATGTATGAAGCCCTGGATTGAATCCAGAGTAACACACACACACACACACACACACACACACACACACACACACCATCACCAGCCACTCTTTTTAAACTATTCCAGGTATAACAAAATTAGCATCTCAAATGTATTTCATGTTCCCTTGACCAGTCTGGCCATCAAAATTATCATGGCCCATTTTCATCCAGTACCAAGGAGTAACCAATGTGATAGAGTGTACTTTCTTACATCTTTATCTCTACCTAACAGAGGAAAAAATTCTGTTTCAAACAGGATGTGTGCAGGATAAATTTTGATTTTAAACTGCAATAACAAGAAACTTTAAAGTAAATCAGACACCATAAAATAATCTTACAATGCCTTGGAAAGAGCCCAAGACCATGGGTTCTTAAATAGCTTCTCCCTACTGAATGGGGCTGCCACCCTCTGCATGAACAATAAGTATTCCCCTGATATCTCTAAGAAATACCTACTGACATGGATGTTGGTCTGATAAGAGAAAGTGGCAATATGTTCAGATCATAGCCTCATTTTTAGCCTGTGACAGGAAAGTTGTTAGTAAGTGTTGTCCATCTTTATTACAACACAGTGTGCTCTGTATCCTCTGTGTGTGTGTGTGTGTGTGTGTGTGTGTGTGTGTGTGTGTGTCCTACATGTCCTATATAGTGCAGAATCAACGTGGCTTCTGCACACATTCTATTTCTTACACCTGTGAGGATACTGGAGCAGTTGTGATGGTGTACACTGTTAGTAACAATGGACTTTCCATGCCCACACCTTCTTTGTCTAAACACCTAATGATTCTGTCTTGATTACAACACTAACCCTCCAGTCTTTTAATAGTCTATAGTCTAACTCCAACTCTCTGACATTAACACAAATTCTTCCCTTTAAAATGTTTTTAATTCATTGTATTTTATACATTCAGATTAAAATTGAAGTCAGGGTATAGAGGTGTATGCCTATAACCCTAGCTACTCAGGAGGCTAAATCAGAAGAATCACAAAGTCAAGATCTGACCAGAGTACATGCTACATGAGTGTAAGTCCATCCTGGGAAACTATTACAAAATGTTTCTGGGGTCAGTGACCAGTAATACAAGAAGATGCAAGAAATGCCTGACTTTTAACCATAGGTCCTGATTGGCAAGAAACACATTTTTGCCTCTCCGTAGACTTTCTATTTCCCTCTTCAGAACCATCCAAGAACTTCAGGCCTCATGCAAGCCAGGATCTTTATTAAAACATCTCCCAACTAGATCCAAGACTATCTCTCAAATCAATTGCAATAACATATTTCTGTCACCCATAATTACCATTAACCATGGTCTTTATTTTATCCAAAGTGAAAGCTGGTCTGTTCCAAGCCCTACCACTGTCTAGCATGCTGCCTTGTAAGCCTCTGCATCCTCAAAGCCACGCTTCACTCATCCTGTTTCCTACTGCATGCCCATGCAATAAGAAACAGCCTACGTAGCTAACATTGCAGTTAAATGAATGACCATTCTTCTCTGAGCCCAGCTGCCCCAAAGACACATTCCATTGATCTAGGGGTAGTGATAATAATGTGGGCATGAGATAGAAGGATCACCTTGAATTCAAGGACAGCCTGGACTACACAGTGAAATCTTTTCTGTGGAAAAGATGAACTGTGCCAATGGGGGACTCATAATCATATTAAGTGATGGGACCCTCATTCCCAGGAGAGGAACTTTCCATACATGTTAACTCACTCACCATTTCTGTTTCAAACCACCAAACCCACTCTACCTCCATCTCACATATGTGTTTAGTTGTTTCTAAAATGTAGAGGAGGAAGAACCCAGACATAGAAAATATTTACCTTCTTTTTTTTTTTTCCAAGTCTCGATTTTTATTACTTTAGAAAAGTTGCAGATCTATTTTGCTTTCTGACTCTGTGCTTGTGCCTTCAACACTTTCACAACGATTTTCTGCTCCTCAATAAGGAAAGCCCGCTTGATCCTGTCACGGACACACTTGGCACACATGGAACCACCATAGGCCCTGCTGACGTGCTTCTTTGACTTAGACAATCTCATAAGGACTTTGGGTCTCACAGCACGAACCCCTCGCAGTCTGCCTGGACACACGCCACATGCGGATTTAGGTGCTTTCCCAACCTTCTTGGTGTAGAGGTAAACAATCCTGTTGCCAGGGGTTCAAGACAGCCTAGTCTTGTTAGAGGCTGTGTTGTAGGAAAGCCTACGACGGTATGTCAAACGCTGGACCATCCTGAGTGCCTCTAAGCACTGTCCCAGGAAGAGGACAATATTTACCTTCTTATTGTATTGTACTTAACTCCTTAGAAAGTGTGTCAGTGAGAACAGGAAAAAAAAAAACTTGGATGTTTCTTCTTTCAAATATCACAGGAGCTGAGTCTATGCAATATGACAAGAACAATAAGCAAAAACCCTTAAAATATAAAAATATTAATGAAAATTCTCCTGGTTCATAGAAAATTGTGGTGGTTTGAATATGAATGGCCCCCATAGGCACATAGATTTGAACACTTGGTCAACAGGAATTGGCACTATTGGGAGGTGTGGCCTTGTTGGAGGAAGTATATCATTTAGAGGTAGACTTTGAGCTAGTCCAAGCTAGGCCCAGTGTCTCTGTCTCTTCCTGCTCCCTTTCCATCTAGATGCAGAATTCTCAGGTACCTCTCCATTACCATGTCTGCCTGTATGCCGCCATGTTCCTGCCATGACAATAATGGACTAGACTTCTGAAATAAGCAAGCCACAATTAAATGTTTTCTTTTATAAAAGTTGCCATGGTTATTGCATCTCTTTGTAGCAATACAACAGGGACCAAGACAATAACATCATTGTCTACAAAGAAAATCTCTAATAGTTTACAACAAAGTTCTAGAATAAGTGAGCTAATTCAAATGCATTTCCAAACAGTTCGCAATTTAAACATAATTTGTAATTACATAAGAACTCACACTTGGACTTAAGTCTAATAAAATATATAAAACATTTATATAGTGAAAGATACAATACATTGGTAAGAGAAATCAAAGAAATCCTAAACAAAGATATAATTCATTGTTAGAATGATAAATTCTGCTAGGGTTAGGTCTTTTCAAATTGAGTTATATATTTCACTCAGTATTTAGTTCCGTTGGGCTTGAACTCAGAGGACAGTCCCATGGTCTCCCAGAGGACTCTCCATCTCCCAGGCGCCCTAGCATACCCAGGATCTTAGGATCACTGGTGAGTGCACCACAACATCTGTTCTAGAAGAACCAGGAGTGCCTGGGGCTAGCTGGAGCACACACACAAGAACCCTGCCTAACCAGTGGCTCAGTGCTGGTCGACCTCGGAGGATATTAGCCCAGAAGCTAAGAACACCAAAGATACAATTTGCAAAACACATGAAACTCCAGAAGGAAGACCAGAGAGTGGATACTTCAAACCTTTTAGAAGGAGGAACAAAATACTCATGAAAGGAGTTACAGAGTTCAGAGCAGAGACTGAAGGAATGGCCATCAAAAACAATGAATTTATGAAATTCTTGGGCAAATGGATGTATCTGGACGATATCATCCTTAGTGAGGTAACCCAATCACAAAAGAAGTCACTTGATATGGACTCACTGATAAGCGGATATTAGCCCAGAAATGTAGAATACCCAAGATACAATTTCCAAAACACAAGAAAACCAAGAAGGAAGACCAACGTGTGGATACTTCATTCCTCCTTAGAATAGGGAACATAATACCCATGAAAGGAGTTACAGAGAATGTTTGGAGCTAAGACGAAGACTATCTGGAGACTACCCCACCCGGGGATCCTCCCCATCATCAGCCACCAAACCCATAAACTATTGCACATGCCAGCAAGATTCTGCTGAAGATACCCTGATATAACCGTCTCCTATGAGGCTATGCCAGTGCCTGGCAAATACAGAAGTGGATGCTCATAGTCATCTATAGGATGGGACACAGGGTCCCCAATGGAGGAGCTAGAGAAAGAACCCATGGTACTGAAGGGCTCTGCAACGCTATAGGTAGAGCAGCAATATGAACTAACCAGTACCCCCAGAGCTCGTGTCTCTAACTGCATATGTAGCAGAAGATGGCCTAGTTGTCCATCATTGGGAAAAGAGGCCCCTAGGCTATGCAAACTTTATATACCCCAGTACAGGGGAAGGCCAGGGCCAAGAAGTGGGAGTGGGTGGGTAGGGGAGCAGGGCAGGGGGAGGGTATAGGGAATTTTCCAGATAGCATTTGAAATGTAAATAAAGAAAATACCTAATAAAGGAAAAAATATATACCGAACATACAATTCAATAATTTTTTTAAAACCTCACCTGAAAAGCAGTAAGAGATTGAATACACCTATTTTTTTAAAGGTACATAGGTGCAAATGAGCTCATGACAATGCTCCAAGTTTTTAGTTATTAGAGAAATAAAAATTTCCATCACAGTAAAAAACTACTTGCTATGTACCCACTAAAAATCAAAGGTTTAAAGACAGCATAAGAGCTGTTGATGAGACCAGGTAACTGGAGGATGTATAACTAACTCACTCCTGCTGGGGCTGTGCATAGCACAAATACTCCAGAGACTAGCTTGGCAGTT
This sequence comes from Mus pahari, assembly GCF_900095145.1. Lineage (NCBI taxonomy): Eukaryota > Metazoa > Chordata > Mammalia > Rodentia > Muridae > Mus > Mus pahari. The sequence goes on along the minus strand of NC_034611.1, from coordinate 12,179,395 downwards.
TCTCAAGATGTCAAATGTATATTTACATGTGATTCATTCAATTCTACACTGTTGCTTACCTAGATAGATGAACTTCTACGTAGCGATTTTTTCTAGGATGTCTTTAACTGGTTTCTTCAGACTACTTAACTCTGCACGCTCTGATGTCTATCACCTGATGGATAAATAAACAAATTGTGGTACAACTATACTCTAGGTTTTTGCTTAGCAATGAAGCAGAAATAATTAATACATTCACTGCTGTTGCTGAGCCTCAAGTACACTATGTTGAGTAAAATATGTTCCAGATAAAAGAACATATTTAATGTTATTCCATAAGCAAAAAAAAAATGGTAGAGAGAAACCCAGAAGCCTAAACTACAAACTGTAAAGCCAGCTCAATGGCTTCATGAATTAAGACAGTCCTAACTAATAAGAGAAATGAGAATTATCTTGGGTTGACAGACAGGTTGATAGGTGATGGCAAGATACATGCATATGCCTATCAAAACTCATCAAACAGAGAGCTGGTGAAATGGCTAAGAATGCTTGCTCCTCCTGCAGCAGACTAGTGTTCAGTGGCAACGACAAGGAATCTGATGCCTTTTTCTGACATTTAAGAATAACTGCACAAGCCGGGCATGGTGGTGCATGCCTTTAATCCCAGCACTCGGGAGGCAGAGGCAGGTGGATTTCTGAGTTCGAGGCCAGCCTGGTCTACAAAGTGAGTTCCAGGACAGTCAGGGCTATACAGAGAAACCCTGTCTCGAAAAACAAACAAACAAACAAACAAATAAATAAATAAATAAGAATAATGCACATGTGTCCACATACACTCAGGTAGAGACATGGACATATAAACAAGAATAAAAAACATAAATAAATAATATAGCATCATATGCATGCCCAATTATGTATAGGCATAAAGTGGTATGTAGGGAATTTTCCTTAAAAGTTTATTTTGAAGATGTGATTTGTCTTATTGTACCTTCACCCAAAATCAGTCCAGGCCATATCAGCTATATTGCCAGATGTATTGGGAATATGTTTAAATAAAAACAAATCAAGTCTAATGGTCACCAAGGGGAAGTGAAACTCACCTTATTGTTGTGAGTTGCTAATGGTTGTTGGGGGCATTGTTCAGAGAAGGGTGTGTACATAGTGCCTTCAGGTAAGGAACTCAGGCTACCATGTTTGTGTTGGAAGATGGGTATGTGAGTAGCCCAAGTCAAGTGGAGTCCTGGGTTGCTAAGTTATTCCCTATGCTCAATTGCCTCTGTGGTAGGAACAAAATTACACAACTGCATTAATGAAAAATATAGAAAGTAAAGCTATCTACTAATAAGGAAATTTAAATACAATAAATGCCTGAATCAAAGATCAAAAAGGGGGAGAAAATGAACTGTTAGTACCATAGACAGAAATATGAAAAAATCAACTAAAAGAAGAAACAAAATATATGTGGGCAGATGGTTTCTGTCCACGGACACTTGATCCTGTTGATTTGTGATAAGACAAAGCATCAGAGAGGAATCTTTGGAGAGGGCCTGCTGATCTCATAGCAGCTGAGAAGCAAAGAAGCAGACAGTAACCCAATATCCCTTTCCAGTGTCTTGAGGTTTAGAAGGTGGGGTTCTTTGGCTCAGTTAACCTGGAGTTGTTTGTTTGTTTTTTAATCTCTTGGGATGCTGTTTAAAGTTGTATTTCTCTAGAATGTAAAACACAACTCATATTTTATGAGATATGAAAATAGGAGGGATGTGTTAGGAGTGGGAGGGAGAGTGAGACACATTGGATACATGTGTTAAATTGTCCAAAAGGTAAATAAAAGAAAGTCTTTAATTTTTAAAACTTTTCTTACATAAAATCAGACTGTGGGATCTGAAGTTCAATCCTAGTACTGATTCAAGCCGTTCCCTACTGTGAGCCCCTAGGAAACTGGTTACTTCTCTGGCCCTCTTCTTATGTTAAAGACAAAAATCACCATCATTATCATCATCATCATCATCATCATCATCATCATCATCATCATCATCACCACTACCACAACTTAGCAAGCACCAAATTCTAAAAGATCATGAGAAGACAGACCCAGGAAACAATGCGGCATAAGTTCTCTAGGTCCTCTTTTTATTTCCTTCCTCAGATGTTAGAACAGGGACTCCAGCAACATAGAAATGTCAAGATGCAAAATAAGAATGGCAAATGATGTCTGATTTTTCTCACCCATGGACAATGATAGGGGTAGTCTAGCAAGGCAGACGGTTTTCTAACAGTCAACCACAACAGAATACAAACCTGGCCTAACCCCAACTTCACAAAGAAGGAATTCAAGCTCTTCCATGTGAAGACTGTAGCCCTTCCATAGGGTCAAAATGGCCAAGTGAGAAGATATAGCTGTTCTCGCCAGCATGACTAGGCTTCACTCAGTGTCGGTGGAGTCAGCATGGGAAGGTTGTCATCCTGACTCCTTGGAAATAATGATGGGGCCGGTGTCAGAAGAAGTCTTGCAGACAGTTAAGACTTTAACAATTGCCCAGAAAGAATACGGCCATCTTCATCATCACTGAGATGTCACGGAGACCACAGCAAATGCCAGACTCCAACCTTCACCAAGTATCAGGAAAAGCCAACTGTGGAGCTGGCCTTACACACACACACACACAAACACACACACACACACACACACACACACAAACACAAACACACACGCATACATACACACACACACATGCACGCACACACATACACACACACATACACACACACGCACACACA
>NC_034611.1:12167870-12176458 GCF_900095145.1 Mus pahari | reverse complement strand
CACACATACACACACACATACACACACATACACACACACATACACACACATACACACACACATACACACACATACACACACATACACACACACACACACACACACACACACACACCTTTTTTTATTCACCAAAGCCACATCAAAAATAAAGCAAACTGAAACAGAAACCTAAATAAAACCTGAGAAAATGTGCCCACTTGATATGCTGCAGAGATCCATGCTGTCAGCACATACTGTAAAAGATGGGATGGATCTGTAAAATGGGTTATTAAATATTGCTGAGCACCAAGCCTCAAACATTCCTAGAAACATGATGCATATCTTTGACAAACTGGGTCCAGCCTAACATAAGGCTCAGTGCCCCAAGGCAGAGTCATTCACTGACTCAAGGGTAAGTATGTAATAGGCCCAGAATTTTCTGGTCAGAGCTGATAGAAACTCATCCCCTGTTCAGTGATGAGGTTGTGTGGAGCTTTTTTTTGTTTTGTTTTGTTTTTCCCTTTTATTGGATATTTTCTTTATTTACATTTCAAATGTTATCCCCTTTCCAGGTCTCCCCTCTGGAACACTCCTATCCCCTCCCCCTCCCCCTGCCTCTATGAGGCTATGAGGGTGCTGCCTCAACCACCCAACCACTCCCATCTTCCTGCCCTGGTATTCCCCTACACTGGGGCACTGAACACCCTCAGGGTCAAGGGCCACTCCTCCCACTGATGTCCAAAAAGGGCGTCCTCTGCCACATATTCGGCCGAAGCCCTGGGTCTCTCCATGTGTACTCTTTGGTTGGTGGTTCAGTCACTGGGAGCTCCAGGGGTCTGGCTGGTTGACACTGTTGCTCCCTCCATGGGACTACAAACCCCCTCAGCTCCTTCAGTCCCTTCTCCAACTCCTCCATCGGGGACTTCACACTCAGTCCAATGGTTGGCTGTGAGCATTTGTCAGGCTCTGGCAGAGCCTCTCAGGAGACAGCCATATCAGGCTTCCACGAGTAAGCATTTCCCGGCATTCACATAGCACCCGGGTGTGGTGGCTGTATATGGGATGGATCCCTAGGTGGAGCAGTCTCTGGATGGCCTTTTCTTCAGTCTCTACTCCACACTTTGTCTCCATATTTCCTCCTGTGAGTATTTTGTTCCCCCTTCTAAGAAGCACTGTAGCATCCACACTTTGTTCTTTCTTCTTGAGCATCATATGATCTGTGAATTATATCTTGTGTATTCCAAACTTGGGCTAATATAGACTCACTGGAGTACACACCGTGTGTGTTCTTTTGTGTCTGGGTTACCTTGCTCAGGATGATATTTTCAAGTTCTATCCATTTGCCTGTGAATTTCATAAATTCGTTGTTTTTAATAGCTGAGTAGTATTCCATTGTGTAAATGTACCAAATTTTCTGTATCTATTCCTCTGTTGAGGGACATAGGGGTTGTTTCCAGCTTATGGCTATTATAAATATGACTGCTGTGAACATAGTGGAGCATGTGTCCTTATTATCAGTTGGATCATCTTCTGGATATATGCCCAGGAGTGCTATTGCTGGATCCTCCAGTAGTACTTTGTCCAGTTTTCTGAGGAACCACCAAACTGATTTCCAGAGTGGCTGTACCAGCTTGCAGTCCCACCAGCAGTGGAGGAGTGCTCCTCTTTCTCCACATCCTTGCCAGCATCTGCTGTCACCTGAGTTTTTGATCTTAGCCATTCTGACTGGTGTGAGGTGGAATCTCAGGAATGTTTTGATTTGCATTTCCCTGGTGACTAAGAATGTTGAACATTTATTTAGGTGCTTCTTGTGTGTGGAGCTGTCTTCTGAAGGTCAAAGAGATCAGAAACCAACAGCTGAGAGAAACTCAGAGAGAAAGGGTGAGGAACCTTTTCTAAGCATGTATGTGGTCAGTACTGTCCCATTCGGCTTTCAAGGATGAATAAAGTCACAAACAGGCCAGTAGTGCCATGTTAAATCTGTCTCAAGGATTGGATTATGATGATCAGAGGGTAAGCAGATACATTTTATTACAATATGTGATTTAGAACATTTTCTATATCACATAATAAACTTTTTAAAATGCTCTTGGGCAGGGGAGGAAGTAGATTGTTCCAATCAGATAAAATGAAGGTTAGTTAAGCTCTGATTCTAAGTTTGATGCCTGAAACGATCGATGGCTCCACAGTTAAGCGCACTTGATGTTCTTGCAAAGAACCTGGGTTTGGTTCCCAGCACCAGCAAGGTAGTTCACAACCGCCTGTCCCTGCAGCTCCTCCTCTAGAGTAGCTGGCACCTTCTTCCAGCTTCCAAGAGCTCTGCATACATATGATGCACATAGAGGCATGCAGGCAAAATATAAAAATGTAACTATAAAGAAAAACTCTTAGGAAAGTAAAAGCAACAAGGAATTCAAGAGTGTGCGGCATGGTCAGGTCAGGGACATCAGGTCGAGTTTCACTGGCTCCGGGGTATTGGCTTCCCTGGGGTCACCACGACACTATGCAAAGTGGTCAGACATTGGCCATCTGGCTGCAGAGCCAGGAGAAGAAAACCTGCCTTTTAGGTGATGGTACTCCAGCACAGAGGCTGTGGGCTACACCCAGTCCAGATATGGGACAGGAGGCAACAACATTTCCCACTGCAACGAAGTAGAACTAGCCTTGTGGCTCATCAGCCATGTCATATTTAGTCAGTAAATGAGCTGCACAACAGCATCAGGCAAACTGATAGAACAAAGAAGTCTAGGAAGAGAAAGTTACATGTGTGGCCCCTTCTTTTTCCTTCCTGGGCCCCTCCAACACTCAACACCTTACCCACAACCATGGTGAAGGGGGGGGGGTGTCTGTCCATCCTCAGTAACTAGGAAATCCATTCCCCACTTAAGCCACGAAGGAGCAAACAGAAAGGATAAGACTGAAAATAGGATTGAGATTTCTCTCTAAATTGATTCTTGGAATTCTTCATTTTCAAAATAATTAGGTTTTTAACGTGTAAACCTAACTATAAAGCAATAAAATCTGCCCAAGATTTCTAGCCTGGGAGGTTTAAGAAGGTATAGCTAAAGCCTACTTGGAGTAAAATGATAACCTTTCACTTCTATTATTGCTCAGTAAATCAGTTCCTGTTGCTTAGCTGGGGACACAGCCTGCTGAGTGCTCCGGTGCCACACCCTGCCATGCCCTCCCTGTCCAGCAACTCTGACCTATGGAAATATCAAGTCCAAGGAACAAAGATACACAGACCTCCTAGTACCACTGCCCAAACACTATGCAAACTGCTCATCCTCATGGCGGCTCTGCCTGTAGTTATCGTCTGCTTTCTAAACACAGACGTTCTGAGTAGCTGAGGGCTTGGTCCAATCCAGCCAGCCAAGTAACCTCCCTACAATGTGAACCCAGAACCTTGTGCCTCCAGAGCCCGTGACCAGCCCAAAGATGCTACTTGCCTAATTTTCCCAGGGGAGGCACTTGGTAGCCCTCCCTAAGGCATCCAAAGTGCTCCTGTCTCTCTATTTTCGGTGTTCCTTTGCCGGTTTTCGCAGACGACGTTTCCAAACCTCTCCCAGAAGGTTTCCTCCCACAGCTCGTAGTCACACTAATCTTTCTGTTTTCAAAACTGCAATATTCTAGGACCCTGTTGGGAGTGGGGGAACACAGAACGAAGCACTTCTCCTTCCTGGAGCCCCAGTTGCCAAAACACAGCTTCCAGTCTCGGGGAGAAATAGGAGTGGATCAGCTAGAAAGGACGCTGACCCCACGGGTCAGCCAGAGGAGGGGGCCCTGTGATCCGAAGGAAGTGGACACAGGGAGTGCCCGGAAGAGATTGTTCATGCTTTCAAGCTGGGCCAACCCTTGTGAGTAACAGAGGGCGTGTAGGCCTGGCTATAAATACCTGCATCTTAGGCCCCCACCCCTGGCAGAGCCCTGGAGTTCGTCAGCCTTAGATCCACAGTTCCAGAGCCGCCCCCACGCTGCAGCAAGGAAAGGAAGACGTCTTTTCTTTTCCCACTCCTAGAGTGACAGCCTCCGAACCTGGGTCCCACTTAAGCAGAAGAAGTCGTCTGAGTCAGGAGACCTTGCTGCTTCCATCATTCCAAGTCTTGCGACTCAGGGGATCGGAGTCTGCGTGTGTGCTCAGTGTGGGTCCCTCAGATCTTTGGCAGGGTGACCCTGTCTCTCTCAGAGTAGAGGGTACATCTTGTTAGGCCTCGAGGAGACTTCAGCACGCATGCTTCCTTGTTCGGCTCCTTCCCTAACCCCAGGAAAATTCTGGTAAAGCTAGCCATCTTCAGGACTTTCAGTATACCACAGGTCAGAGAGTGAGCCTTTGGACACTGGGTGTTGCCCGAGTGCTTATGTAGAAGAAAGGTTTTAGGCGTAGGGGCAGGGCAAGGTCTAAGCCGGGGTCTTTAACATGCTAAGTAGAACATTAAGATCAGTAACCGGAACTTTGCTTCAAGGTATCATTAGTGAGTTAACTATGCAGGAAGACTTTATTATGTTTCTAAAACCTTGTTCCAATCTTCAGGTACAATTAGTTGTAGCAGGAAATCCCCTGAAACAACGCATTGCTTCTAGGACGCATCCTCAAGTTGGCCATCCGCAGCTTGGTTGATAAGAGACTCTTCCAGATTAGCCTAGAGACACTCCTAAATTCTATCTCTTTTATCCTAACCTGAAATGAATTCAGGCCCAGATGTCCACAGTGATATGTGATGTTTCCCTTGATCCTAAGAATTACTGCCTTTTCCCACTTTAAGCACTCTGAGTAGATTTTCTTCTCACAGCACTTGTATGTGTGTGTGTGCACTACGTGTGTACATGCCTTGTGCCCATAGAGGCCAGAAGAAAAGCATCAGATTCCCTGGAAGTGAAACTATGAACAGCATTTGGGTGCTGGAATCAAATCAACCCAGGTCTTCTTCATGAACAAGTGTTCTTAGCCACTGAGCAATCTCTCCAGACCCTTTTTCTTACTTATTTACTTTTATTTAATAAATCATCAGCTACAATTCAGACCGCCTGCCCATATACTCTTGGGTACGGGGATACACTGGAACATCAGTGTAGGCCTATCTGTAGCCATGCTGTTAAAGAAAACTCACTCTCCTTCCCCGAGAAGCCATGAAGTATCTGTAATATGAATCCCTTCTCACTCCTTGCTAGAATGTGGACTGGTTGTCTTGTGCATACAACCACTAGTTGTGTTCACTAGTGCAGTAGTCCTGTTATACACAAAATTTTGCTCTGGTCTTCTCTGACCTTTGTCTCTTAAATCTTTGCTCCCTCTCTTGCATGATAATCCTTGAGCCTCGGGAAGGGTTGTGATATAAATTTCCCATTTGTGGCAGAGCACTCCTCAGTCATTTATCCTCTGCTCTTTGACCAGTTCTGAGTGTCTACATTAGCCACTGTCCCTCTCCAGACCACCTCCCTCCCCCACCAAAAAAAAAAAAAAAAAATGTCTGCTGAGGTCTGAGAACTGCATCCATCCATGGGTACAACATATGAGTTTAGAGGATAGTTTTAATGCTATGTTGTTTTAGCAAAATAACAGTAGTATGTTCACCGTTGTGAGCTCTCCAATCATGGGTTCTTGGCCATATTTACAGCACCAGACATATATTTCCTCCTTTGGCGCAATCCTTAAGCTCAATCACAACACAGTTGGTCACCCCCCCCCCATAACATTTGTAGCACTATCGCTCCCATGCCCTTATCTTACAACATTGGTCATTATTGCAGTTCACAGGTTCCATAACTAGATAAGACTGTTGATGGCTCCTCTGCAGTACAACATTCGGCATAGCATCTTTGGTACTATGATAGCCAGCAGGGAGAGGTAGCCAGCCTCCTGGTGAGGTCCAATTTGGTTTCCATATGTCCTGTGATCAAATTGTGTGGTGTCTTTCAGCAATATAATTTTATCAAGTTCTTGTTTGCAACCAGGAGCTTTTGTTTATTTGTTTATTTGTTTGTTTGTTTGTTTTTAAGGGTGATACTCCTAACCAACAACTCAAGGGACGGTGTCCCACAACTGCTACAGAGCTTCTAGGATGTGTACCATCTCCCGTGTAGGGTAATTGCAATTAAACTCTTGCATGAATATATATTTAGGAAGTTTATAAAATTGTAGATTCCTATTCAGTTTTCAAACCTCCAGAAGCATAAAAAAAAAAAACTTTCAATAATTCCACTGTGCAGCCTCATTTGAGAATCACTTGCTCATAGAAGGTAGTGAAAGTCTGTATCTAATTCTACTAAATTGTGTTACAGGCAGGGCCTGCCTCTAATCTAGTGAGAGAGAGAAGCAAACAAGAAAGAGATTCTTAGGATGTTAAACAATGATGCAGTTGATGGTGAGGTCAGAGCAAACATTCCATGGGGTGGGGAATGAGCGTTCACTCCTAACCATAATACTTCATAGTCTTTTTCCAGTTCAGTAAGATTTTACGGAAAGGCTCAGTGTGGTGGCAGTGCCTGCCTAAAATCCTGGCACTCAAAAACATGTTGGAGGTGTCAACCTGGACTGCATAGTAACTTCAGTCCTAAGCTGTGCAGTGAGACCTGGGAATTGGGGTGGACGATGGCAAGAGTGAAAGAAAGAGAGGGGCTGGCTGACTTTGGAGAAAAGACAGGTGACCACAGAAGATTACAGCAAACTGCCCAAAGATAAAACCAGAAAGACATGACCGATAACTAAGAAATCACCCAACACTGTCTAGTTGAAAGGCTTTTCTGAAGTGACTCCTCAGTGTGTGCTACAAGACTTGACTTGCCCTAGGTCAGGAGCGGCTCCTAAGAAGTCAATGTCGGTCATAGATCTCAGGGCTTACACCCCTCTAACTATTGGTCTTGCCTGGGAACTTATTGGAAGAATGTGATTTACTCAGTCAGAATGGACACTTCAGCAAGCTTTCTGCACTCCTTTTCCTATTTGAAACACATTGGTCTATACCAGAATCCAAAACAGAATTTCTAACAGTTTCTCAGAGAGTGCAAAGGCTGATTGCTGGTCCGTGGTATCTCATGCAGGCATTCCCAGAACAATGAGTCATCGCATAACCCCAGCCTGCTTATCTCCTGGTCCTGTGTTATCTACCTTTTTCTTTCAAAGAAGAAACCAATTCAAGGGGTTTTGTTGGGTAGTGCTAGCAGTTTTTGCTTCATTTTATTTTGTTGAGGTAGAGTCTTACTGGTAGCCCAGGCTGACCTGGAACCTGGAAATTCTTCTCTCAAATGCTCCTAGTGCTGAGATCGCTGACCTGTGCATCACACCTGGAGGGGAAAAGAGATAGCGCACAATAAATGAACTAACTAAAGTTGCTCATGGAGCTGAGCACTCAGAATTAGTACTTACCTCCCAAGAGCCTTGATTCAGAGGCTCAGATATTGTCACCTAGGACCTAGATTCTCTCAGTCTCTGTCCTCAATCCCATCGACACTTTCTAACGTCTAATTCCCTGGTGCCCTACCATTCTCCTCTGGGAAGCAGCATGGCTTCAGCAGTCCAGCCTATCCCACAGTTGTGCCCAGGGATCTTCCAGTCATACTCTCTCTTTGGATCTGAATTCCATCACATCTCATCCCTCAACTTGATAACAACTCAGTGTGCGGGTCTCATTGAAAAAAAATGATGTTCTTCAATCTCATGGCTGGATGCCAGACAGAAGACCTCAGCAAAGGAATACAGGTTAGAGAGACACCAACAAATGCCATTATCACATCCCATCTGGACAACAAAGAGAGCTTGATCAAAGTTCTTTCATTGGTTGGTTGGTTGGTTGGTTGGGTTTGTTGGTGATGGTGGTAGTTGGTTGGTTGAGGTTTCTTTGTTTGTTTTGTTTTATTTTCAGAAAGGATTTCTCTGTGTAGCCCTGACTCTCCTGGAACTCACGCTGTAGATCAGGCTAGCCTTACACTCCAAGTTCCATTGACCTCTGTCTTCCAAGTGTTGGGGTCTAAAGGTGTATGCCAGCGCTTCCTGGCTTGTCCCCGGTTCTTAATGCTCATCAGGTGAGTGTTAAAATATTGCATTTTGACCATAAACATTCTTCCCAAAAAAAAAAGCAATGTAGGAATCTTTTCACCAACATCTACCGCATGGATATGGGAGAAAAGTATCTAAATGTTTTCAGACCCATAACTGAGTCTTGGTGTGAAGGTATCCAAGATCAGACAAACTCTGAAGCAAGCAGTGAAACGTGACTGTGTGGTTAGCAGGAAGGCTTGAACTAACTGCTCTAATTTTAGGACTGGAAATGTAGTTTAGGAATAGAATACAGACCTAGCATGCCAAACGCCAGCACAACAAAGAAAGAAAACAAAAAAACAAAAAAACAAAAAAAAGAAGAAGCAATCTACTTAACATTAAAAAAAAAAAAAAAAAAGGTCTCCATAAGGACGTGCATTTCTAGTAAATAACATCCTTCAGTTTTTGGTTTTTGAATGATGGGTTGATTAGTTTTAGTTTTATTAGTTTTTTTTAAATTTGTTTAATTATTTTGCTTTGGTTTTATTTTGTTTTGAAACTGAGCTTCAGGATGGAGAGAAGGTTCAGCTGTCAAGAGCACTGACTGTTCTTCCAGAGGTCCTGACTTCAATTC
>NC_034611.1:12135476-12167500 GCF_900095145.1 Mus pahari | reverse complement strand
AGAAAGAAAGGAAGGAAGGAAGGAAGGAAGAAAGGAAGGAAGGAAGGAAGGAAGGAAGGAAGGAAGGAAGGAAGGAAGGAAGAAAGAAAGAAAGAAGCAGAACTTTGCTATGTAACCCATACAGGTATATCAACAGTCGGTCCTCACTCCCCGGCCTCTGAAGTGCTGAGATCACATATATGCCACCCTGCCTGGCTCTCTCACTTGGTGCCTTTCACCAAGTGAGAAATTTGGATTAGATATTTCCCACCAAAACTCAGTTACAGGTTTGAAACTATTTGGATACTTTCCCCCATATCCATTGTGTAGATGTTGGTGAGTCTATTCCTACACTGATTTTTTGGGAAGTTTATGGTCAAAATGCAATATTTTAAGGTGCAAAGCAAAGTTCCTAAGAGGGTATTGCCTACACTTTCTAGGAAATGCCCTCAGCTGGAGAAAAGAAGAGAGGACCTCTGACAGCACTATATTGTTCCTCTCCTTCCCCAACTCTCTCTCTCCCTCCTGCCCTCCCTCCCTCCCTTCTTATCCCTCCTGAACCACACACTTCCTGAAAACAACAACCTCAGCTGGTGTTCCTTCCTACTGTGCACTACACTTCACACAGGTATAGGCAGTGCCACTCACCCTATTTAGGGGAGAGGGGAACAACGTCATGGACCTAAGATAAACAGGCAGGAGTCAAGGACCCAACTGAATCAGCTGCTAGGGATATGCTGCTGCCTTCTGAGTTTAAGGTTCTGGAGATGCCAGAAAGATACCCTGGCTGGACAACAATGGGGTGGGGGTCGGTGGGCAACTAAAGGTGGATGCTCCAAAGATAGAATCCACCCTAGCCCACCACCCCTGCACCCCAGCACAACTAAGCAGAAAACACATGAGACCCTCCACAAAAGAAACTGTCTATAAGGAGCCTGGCCTGCCTGTCTTCTGAGAGGCTCTACCAGCAGCTGGGTGCGACAGATGCAGATACTTACAGCCAACCATTGGACTGAGTTTGGGACCCCAATGAAAGGGTTGGGGGAAGGATTGAAGGAGCTGAAGGGGACTGCAACCCCGTAGAAAGAACAACAATATCAACCAACCAGACCCCCTAGAGCTCCCAGGAACTAAGCCACCAAGCACAGAGCATTCATGGCCCCTGCTACATATGTGTAGCAGGAGGACTGCCTTGTCTGGCCTCAGTGGGAAGGGATATGCTTGGTCTTATGAAGGCTTGATGTCCCAGAGAAGGGGAATGCTAGAAGGGTGAGGTGGGAGTGGGTGAATGGGTAGGGGAGCCCCCTATTAGAGATGAAGGGGAGGGGTACTGGGATGAGGGGCTTGTGGAGAGGGGATAACATTTGAAATGTAAATAAATCAAATTAATAATAATAATAATAATAGAACCTGTCTTTAAGAGTTTGTACTAAGTACAGCAGTGGTACCCACACACCTTTAATCCCAGTGCTGGAGAGGCAGAGAGAGGCAGGTGGATCTCTCCGAATTTGAAGCCAGCCTGGTCTACATGCTGAGGTTCAGGACAGCCAAGGCCACACAGAGAGATCTAGAAGCACACACAACTTTCATTTCTTAGCTTTCCTAATGAAATGTGCTTCCTAGAGTCTTTTTAGCATTCTTGCAAGCAACTCAGTTTTTGCATAATTATTGGGGGAATTCTGGGTAAGTGAAACTAAGTCACATTCAAGCTTACCCGGGCCTGGAGATGGGATAAGTGATGCCTCCTAGGTGAAAAAGTGGAGGTCTACTGTGTGGAACACATAGATGCAAACAAACACTGCTAAGTGGAAAAGTGCGAGCCTCAGAGTAGAAGGGAATGGGATCCTGTGTGTCTTTATGATCGTGGATACAGAAAGCATATGTGCCAAGAAACATTGGGTAGACATAGCAATGACACAGTTACTTACTTCTAGGGTAGTAATGACTTGCTCATGTGCTGTTTAAATTGATAAGAAAAAGTAACTGAATAAATGTTATGCAAAAGGGCAATGACCTTGCATGGCTATGATGCAAGTAAACCTGACTATTTCATTCTTTAAAAAAAAAAAGATTTATTTATTTTATGTATATGAGTACATTGTCGCTGTCTTCAGACACACCAGAAGAGGGCATCAGATTCCATTACAGATGGTTGTGAGCCACCGCGTGGTTGCTGGGGATTGAACTCAGGACCTCTGAAAGAGCAGTCAATGCTCTTAACCACTGAGCCATCTCTCCAGCCCTTATTTCTTTCTTTTTCTTTACAAACGTGTGTTTTTCTATTCGCTAGCACCGAAGATGCTGGGAGCCTGAACTGATCACAAATAGATGCCACTTTCTCCAGTTTTCTAAGACAAGTTTAAGCAACACCAGCCCTTGGAAGCTCCAGACTACAGTGTGCTAGCCAGATATCCTAATGTTTTAGGCTTTTTTCTGAGCCATGCTCATGAACAGCTGTTTAGAGACATTTATGACCAGCTATTTCCTGCCCCGCTCCCCAATTCTCAGTTCTTCACCTTAAATACAAAGAAGGAGTGCAGCCCTGAAAAGCTAAGTCAAATTAAAACTTAGAAACAAAGCCATTTTCTCTGGAGAACTCCACCTCGTTAGAAGGTGCCCTAAAACTTTTCCCAAGACCTACATCTGTCTGTCATTCATAAGAGACGGTACTTTAGTATAGAAGATTCTAGTTTCCTTTTCTGCCCTGACAACGACTCGAAATTTAATAACCATTCTCCCAAAGGTAACTGTCTCTCCCATATAATCCCACAGTCCCCAGAGTCCTGATCATTAATCGTGATTCCTCGATTTCTGCCAGATGCTGGCCACTTGGCTTTAGTTACACCTTGATGCCTCGGACACCTTGAAGAACTGGGATGTGAGACTTCTCGACAGGAAATCTGAGCAACTAGTTGCTGCCATACACTTCTTGTTCCTCAAGCAATCGGCTCTTTTGACACAGCCCAAGGGCAGAAGCCTGGCCAGGCAATCACTGCAAAGCCTTTTGGTGGTTTGCTGTGGTCACTACTAGCTCATTTTACTCTCCACACCCACCCAGGCTGCCTAGCGGGCTTCTTGGTTCTCATGAGTCTGAACCCGCCACGTACTGGGTTCACTCATTTTCATTCAATTGAAAAGAACCCACCGGGGTGAGTCCCTGTAAACCCACACTGGAAAGCCTGAAGTAGGGGAGATCATGAGAACGGGGCGAGCCTGGAATACACATACAAAGCAAGTCACACACACACACACACACACACACACACACACACAAGAAATTTAGATTATTTTTCCCCTGGAAGTAGGAAAGTCAGTCTTACAAGTCACTTTGGGACTTTCCGAAGCACCAGGCAGGTTTTTGAACAGATGCAAACATGATTTGGTGTGGGCCAAGTTCTCCTGCCCTGCTCTGAAGGCTGTGGAACTTGAGGTAAAGACCAGTAGGAAATACCTGGAGCTGGAGTGCAGCCCGCTATCCTCCACCCACACTCCCCGCCTTTGTACCCACTATCACATCCATGTTCTTTGACCTCCTTAGTTAATGTCATTCCAGAGATTTGTTAAAATGTCCTCTGGTTAACCGAATCCTCGGTGTGGACTTCAAAAGAGGGAAGCCCACAGCTCTGGTATGTGCCCACCTGCACCGGACTCACCCTGGTAACTGGCTGCACAACCCTAGAGAAAGGGGCTGGGGTGAGCCTGTGTTTTGCCCTTTCCACGTGACTGTAATTCTTTCTTTGTGTGATGCATTAGGGAAAACACAGTCCCTCCTGGAACATAAGAAGAGAGTGAATCTGAAGCCACAACTCCTTAAGATGAGATTCCTGATTTTCTGAAACGCTGTAAAAAAAAATTAAACGGGTATTTTTTATTAAAAAGATAAATCAGTATGTACCCCTTCCAGAAAAAAAAAAATCACTAAAAAAATCCCACTTCGCATAAAAGCCTCATGGGGAAGTGGCCACACCATAGCTTTCCCCATGTAGGGAGCCAACACCCTACTTTTAGGAAAGAGCAATGTGGGTGGGGAGATACTATACGTGATGCCTGAGCTTAAGAGGCAATGACAATCCAAGGAAATTTTGGACAGAAATGGAGATAAATGTAACCACATTCGTTGGACAGAGGTGGCTAGGGGATTTTTAGTTATCACAGCAGGGAGTAAATACAACCAATGAACCTAATTTAGACTACTAAAAAGAAGCAGATGAACAGGATTAAGGAGTGTCAAGCAGGGGGAAAAAAATGTACCTATTGATTGCAACTTTGTGGGACTGAGTCCTGAGAAAGGACCCTCTAACACCTAGTCTATCTCACTTGCTTGTGTTTTTGCAAGCATGTCCATCAATTGGTTTTTAATTATTTCATTAAGTACATAGAGCCCACAATCTCTTTATTTTGAATAAAAGTCTAAATTAAAAAAAAAAAAAACAAAAAAACAAAAAAACTCCATCTTGTGATGCAAGTGTTTTTAGTTTGCTATTCTGGTATGTGAGTTTCTGACACCTGGTGTGTGTGCTTG
The DNA here is from genome assembly GCF_900095145.1 of Mus pahari. Classification (NCBI taxonomy): domain Eukaryota; kingdom Metazoa; phylum Chordata; class Mammalia; order Rodentia; family Muridae; genus Mus; species Mus pahari. Next base: position 12,162,999 of record NC_034611.1, on the reverse strand, counting down.
AGGGAGCTCCCATTTGGCATCTCCCTGGTGAGTGTGTGTGTATCATGCACCTGCACTTCCTACTATTACTTGCAAGCATCTAATTTTTTAATTTTTAAAAATTCAACAGAATCCTTCCCTTTTGTATTAGGTTTCTGAGTTTTCTTTTCAACACTGTTCATTGTTGCTTTGGGAAAATAGCCTTTGAGAGCTGCAGGCTTTAGAAGTCTGGTGTCAGGTTTCTTATATGCAACTGGGAAAGGTTCTCAACTTGCCTTCTCTCCCTTATTTTACTCTAGTCATTGGCCCTCAAACATTCTGCCTGTTTAGTCCTTTAAAGGTAAAAGAGGAAATACCATAGAGGACTTGAGAAAAGAGGCTGTTGTGGGGAGGGTTGAAGGTAGCTGTTGTTTGTCTAGATATTGCAGTGGGAGTGTCTCCATTGGCTTATTCTCTTACAATGGCCTCTAAAACTCTCCAGGAAAAGTGGCGGTTTATGAAACTGAGGCATTCTATACACTTAACCTACGTGAAGATAATTTCTCTTCTATAATCAAAGACTTTGAGCTGTCCAGAGATGAACAAAGCAAAGATGATCCTGTGTCCCCAGTGTGAACATTCTTGCAAGACTCTCTCATCCTTGTTCTGCCAATCATAGCAGGCAGAGAAGGTGGGTTCTGATGTCTTTCTCTTTTGCAATGAAAGAATTAAATTAAGCTTGAGTCCAAGACAGCAGGGATGGATAGAGGTACACCAAATTCAAGTGATGAACCACAAAGCAGCACCTTTGGAGACAACCATGAGATCCATGAGATAGGTTCTGTAAAATCTGCAAGCAGCTCTGGCAAGACTTCTATTGTGAGCTTTGGCATATGGCATAGGGGTTTGGTCATTCTCCATGTCTCTTGTTTGTTTGTTTGTTTTGTTTTGTTTTGTTTTGTTTTGTTGGAAGCAGGTTTTCTCTGTGTAGCCCTGGCTGTTTTGTAATTCGATTTGTAGACACTCCCAGGGTTAAAAGAATGTGCCACTATACCAGGCTCTCCTCAGTGTTTTGTTTGTTTGTTTGGTTGGTTGGTTGGTTGGTTGGTTAATAAAGAAGTATATCAGAGCTCAGAAAAAGCCAGGACCTTCCCCAAGTCAGGTGCACTGAACCTCTGACTTAAGATGCCGAGGGATGTTGTCTTCTTGGGAACATCCTTAGCTTTATTCAGTCATCCTCCGAGGTCTTAGCTTCATTTCCTTGCTGTATTGTGTTGTCAAGTCCCAACATAACATATTAAACAAAGAATTGTAGCCACCAGCGGCTCAAATAGAAACGATAGGCAGAGTAAGAATTCTTGTATTCTCTGAGATGCCCCAACAGAAAATGAAGGCACCGGACGGACTGGAGAGATGTCTCAGTGGTAAGTGCTGGTTGCTCTTCCTTCCAGAGGATCCAGGTGTGACTCCTAGCACCTATGTGGCAGTTTACAACTCCAGTTCCAGAGGACCTGACAGACAGCCTCATACAGACATACATGCAGGTAAAACAGACATACATGCAGGAAAAATGCCAATGCACTTAAAATGAAAATAAAGAAGTTATTTTAAAAATAAAGAAAATGGAGACAGCAAGAATCGTGTGCATTCCTCTGTCAGCTTTCTGTGAATTTAGCAGGTGCTAGATCTGGGATACAGAGAACAAATTTCCAATCCCGCCTCACTTCTGACAGCCATTGCAGTCCGATGGGCACACATATAGTAATTCTTTTCTCTCTCTAACAAGTTGTCAGGGGTAGTTTATCTGCCAACTGAGTGAGTAACTACAACTACTAACGTGCTTTTCTAATGGTTTATTAAGTGCCCTACAAGGAGCAGTAAGCTGGGTAATAGCAATCTGATTGCCATCTTGGCCTGTTTTCTTTGAATCATCATGCAGACACTTCACTTAACTTCAGAAACATCAATTTAGTGAATATTCCTTCAGAAATCATTTTGGAAAAAAAAAAATGTTTAACGGGACATCAGTTAAAGTAGAAATAAAATCCACAAAGGTGGCTTCTTAAAGCCAGAATAATTTAATTTTGTTTTGTTCTTACAATTATTTATTAATGTATGTTTGAGTGTGTATATATGTGTGAGTGTATTATGTGACTATGTGTGTACTTGTATATGTGTGAGTGTGTGACTATTGTGTGTGTGATTGTGTGTGTGTGTCTGCATTCACACCAACCAGAGTGTCTATGGAGATCAGAGGTTAACTTACAGGAATCCCTTTCTACTGTATGGATCATAGAAACTGAACTTAGGTTGTAGGGGTTGGTGGCAAAGGCCATTACCTATTGAGGTGTTTGAATAGCCCAAGAACAGTAAATAGTAATAAAGAATAGTCTTTATTCTTGTTTTAGATCAAATTGGTTTTGCTTGGAGCTACTAAGGACTCCAATAAAGAGCAGCGTTATTAGACACAAGGTCATGTTGAGACCTGCTATATAACAAGCACTTGGACATGACAATTTCTAATATGCTTAATGAAGTTACAAGGGATTCTAAGTTTATGTATGAGATGCCATGCCGTTTGGATTCAAAGCTGCTTGGCTATTCAGGACAAAAAAAGCACACAGCAGCCTTCTAACTTAGAAGAGGAGAAAGTGTGATGGTGAAAAACTGGAGGCAATGCAGCTGGACCTCAGAGCAGAGAGCCAGTGATGTTCAGTGGGTCACAGGCACATTGCCTTCCCCATTGCCTGGGAGGAACTTGAGCCCATCCCTCATCCTTCTCCAGATGAGAACACTAAGCAGGAAGAATGAATTTGTACTGAAATAATGGTTGTAAAATACCTCTCCCTGTCCACTACTGTCAAAACAAATCAATGGAACCGAGCATGAAAGATGGTGTCTGTGACACACAGTTCTGAGTATTCAAAAAGAAGCGAAGCATGTAAAAATTTAAGATTAAGAAAATACACTTGCATCTGAGCACTCTATTTCACTTTGCCTGCCTTCCTTTGCTTTTCCTTATGAGTCCCACAACAGATTTAAAGAATGCATGGAAGCTGTTTGCAGAGTAAAATGAAAATAAATAAAAATAACTTCATTGTGATATCATCTCAGTTTCTTTACTTGAAGTTCAGCACCTGGTGGTTTTAAAGAGACTACTCCACGTCCTCAGGGGGGAAAACAGCTTTATTGTTAGTGTTTGCATAGGTGTCTAGATTCCACATCATTCTGACGTCTGGATATATATATATATATATATATATATATATATATATATATATCTTTGAAAATAAAGATGAAGAAAGAAAACCAATATACCCACAATGATCTTATTTCCAAGATAAATACATTTGATATACTAAAAAAAAAAAAAAAAAAAAAAAAAGAGCTATGGGTGGAGTATATCTCAGTGGGTGAGCACCTACCTGCTCAGCATGTGCCAGGCTGTGAGTCCTACTTCCATGATCACTCGCTAGGCACTTGGATCTCTTCATCTGAATGCAGCAATGCACAGGTGTGATGATGCCAGAGTGAGAATTTCCGTTTTGGTTCTCATTTTGTTCACACCCTGTCTGTGCTGGCTCGCTTCATATCAACTTCACACAAGCAAAAGTTCTCAGAGAAGAGGAAGTCCGATTGAGGCAAGGTCTTCATAAGATTAGAATGTATGCAAGACCCTAGAGAATAATTTACATTTATGATTGATGTGGGAGGGCCCAGCCCATTGTGGGTGGGGCCATCCTATGTTCTGTTAGAAAGCAGCTGAGCAAGATATGGGGAACAAGCGCTGGCCTGGGCCGCTCTTCTCTAGCTCCAAATGTTTCCTATGTTGGTTAAGTGGTAAAATTGGGCACAGGGAAGCAGCACCTTTCCATGACCTCTGCGGCAGCTCCTGCCTCCAGGTGCCTGCCCTCTTTGAGTTCCTGCTCTGACTTCCTTCAATGATGGACTATGGTATGGAAGGAAGTATAAGCCAAATAAACCTTTTCCTCCCCAACTTTTTTTTGGGAGGGGTCATGCTGTTACATCATAGGAGTAGTACCTAACTAACACACTGTCTTTCACTTTAATAATAAAACCTCAGATAGGTCTCAAACCCTTTCCTGACTTTGCCACCAAGGCCTGTATTCTTTGAATTAAAAACAACAGATGTTTTTTAGAAGTCCGTCACTAAACTACAGAGCCCCCCTCTCCTTAAAAGAGAAAAATCATTCCCACTTACAGAGTACCTGGAATCTTCTGTTTGGTTTTTGTTTTTGTTACAATTGTTTTGTTCAGTGATCAAGTTTGCTGCGGATCAAATCTATCTTGGTGCTTGGCAAGCACTCTAACACTGAGCCACAGCCATGGCTTCCTTGTGTGGGGTATTCTGTATTCAGTCCTTCAGTCCCCATAGGGCAGGAATGAGCTGGAAAAGCTCAGCCCTCTCCCCGTTCAGGAAATTCCGGGCCTCTCTTCTCCATCTCTGTGCAGTCCCTCCGTGCGGTTGGTTAAATGGTAAGATTGGGCTTTTTACACAATTGTCCACAACACAAGGAACAAAATCTGAAAGGTCCTCCTACAAGTCAGCCCTAGGGATACCATGTTTCCGTTCCTATCACCTTTGAGTGAGTTAGAGCAGCCAATCTCGCTCGGATTAAAACATGGAAAGGAACGATCCACTAGGTTCTCTGGGGTCAGTCTTGAAATCTAGCAATCACCATCACAGTGGCTCCACGAAAAGTTTACATCTTCATCCCACCATACATTATAGGCTCCCTTTAAACTCAAGAGAATAGTATCTGTTAGTTCAGTGAATCATGTGACTCATAACAAAGAATTCCTCATAGAAATAGTTCTTTGATTTCAAACATCTGATGCTTGTCATTTGGTTTAGATGCTTGAACTGTCTGTGTTATTTGCTGGTCAACACCAAGGCTTCTTTAACCCGTGGGTAGTTGGAAAGAGTCACATAATGTCAGAATTATGCCTAACTGCAAAGAGTGGGTGCTTTGTATGCATGTTACTAGGATTCCTGTAGAAGAATTCCTGGTTTTCTCAGCCAATCATAAGTTAAAGGCAAATACGCAAACATATAAGGCTGCTTAGAACCCAACAGAAACCTGCCCTAAATGCTCATATCTATTTCTAAAGGATCTCAGAAAGATGGAGTAGGGAGCATGGTGTCCTTTATCGTCTGTTTTTCCTCCATACAAGGGTGAAAGAAAAATGAGATGATATCAAATGACAAAGCAACCATTAGCAGATTCTTTGATCACTTTACCTGAGTGAGGAAAGGAACTAGTCCGCAGTCTCTACCTATAAGAGTTCTCTGTGAGGATGAAGAGACCTCCATCTGTATAATAACATTGCCTCAATAATTTTAGCTGTCTTGTCTTCCCATCTACACCTTAGGTGTGGTTAAAAAATGGAATGTAACCTGATTTTGGACTTTGCCATAAGCATTAGAGATTCTTTTCTCCCGTTCCCTACTTACCTTCTTTAAGAGCTAAACTTCCAGCAGTTGTTTCTTTGGATTCACACACTAAAATGTCTAGAGAAATTTGAACTAGCCATGCGGCCTTGAAGGTGAGCCTGGACAAGCCCTCTTGCACATTACATAGTCTACTGAGAACGTCTTGGAAATCCCTGTAAATGAACTTATGTTCAAGCAGAACAACCTCTCTGGGATGAAACAGTGTAGAACAAGGAAGAACACTAAATAAAAATCAGCCTGGAAGCCAGATGTCTTGGTACATGCCTTTAGTCACAGTACTTAAGAGGCAGAGGTATGCAGATCTCTGTGGGTTCAAAGCCAGCCTGGTCTACACAGTGAGTTCCAGGACAGCTAGAAAACAACAACAAAAGATAGTAAAATGAGCCAGGTTGTAGAGACTCTGGTTTTAATGCCTAGTGTCAGGGGCTAGGAGGGAGAAAGGAAAAGGAAATAGGTTAGATAAACTCCCTGGGGTGAAGTTTAAATTTCTAAATAGACATTTTAAAATGATTATAGTCACTAGAATGTCCAACAAAGTAGGTTCAACCTTTTGTCAACTGAAAATTTCTACCCTTCTGTGCCTAGTAATCGGGAATCCCCCCTTAAAAATGTTACACTGACATTTCCGTGGAACCCTTCAAATCCACCGTCTAAATATCTTACATGTTGACCAGAATGTGAATTCTAGTGCCCACCTATGCCCTCTACACAGAGAGACTCTGTAAATACATTAGGAGTTAGCAACTGGGCTGGGTTTGCAGCTCAAAGGTGGTTCTCTTATCTCCCTTGCTGAAGCTGTGGCTTCAGTCACCAACATGTATGGGGACTGGAAAATGAGAGAATAGCGCCCAACTGGGAGGCTTGCTCAGACCCAAACTGTGCAGAATGACACTAAGGAAACACCTGGCACAGGAAAAGCCCACAACCCAGCAGTTCCCATGGTGGCCATGTGGACGGCAGCAGTCAGCACAGCAGATTTGCAGGGGCTAAGCCTTGTGCCTGTTTCTTCAAAATAAGATGGATGCTGTTTTGTGTCTTCACCTGTAAAGCACACCACACACAAATCACTCTAGGAGAATCTTGAGCCTGAAACCTGCAAAATGAGGGAACACAACCGCCTACACTTGCTAGCTATAGCAAGATACACGGTTGAAATTACATACCGAAGTTCACTAACAGTCGCAACACAGACTTTATTTTGATTAGTTTCTCTGACTCTAAAAATGTGGGAATTTAAGGCAAATTTTGTGGGACATGGGATCAAGACTTTGGAAGAAAAGACAAGAAACAGTTACATCTGAAAAGCTCTTTCGGCAGGTATCCGGATGACTGAAAAGCCGAAATTTTTTTTTGAACAGCCTCATTAAAGTGTACAGAATTAAAAACATTTACAGTGTCATTTTTAGAAACCAATATTTGGAATGTACATAGCAAGTTCATTCTGTGAGAATTTTTCTCAGAACAATTATATCACATTTGAACACCCCGCTGTTTGTGTTTAGGGTTTCTTAAATGCATTTTGTTACCATTGTAAGAAAAATGGAATTTTACAATTAAGTATACACTTCTAATTGTAGACTACTTACTGTTGATCTTTAATTTGATAACACCGATGTGATAGAAGAGTTTTAAAAGATTCCAGGATTTATTTAAGATCGAGAAAACACGCATGATAAAATTTCTTTAGATCAATACATTTTCATGAAATGGACTAAGTCGGTGAGATATTCATAACTGGCTAAAACTGGACAGTGATTGTGGGGAGCAAGTCCCTCAGGGCATTTCAAACAAAAAAAATCTCATGTAGTCCCTCAACTGTTCAAGTGGCAGACAAAATAAATTACCATAAATTATATGCCAAGGCAACTTAAAAACAAAACAGCTTGACGCTAAGGATTTCCTTGGCGTTTCCAGGAAGTGTGTAACACTGCTTCTGGCCCTCAGGACGAGTAGGCAACCGTCAAATGTCAGGGTAGTTGCAGTAGTAGACAGCTGAGCTAGCGTCGGACACCACGGAGGAAATGGCTCCGTGGCTGTCTGAGAGGTTCGCTCCGCAGTCGTGTCCCTGGTAGGGAAGACCCATCTCGGGCTTATACACAAAGTGCAGATACTGTTCGAATTCCGTGCGGTCCACCTCCCCTAGGAGCTCAGTGGGCTGGTTGGGTTCCGTGCCATCCCGGCAGGGCAGAGCCTCGGGAGGAGGCGAAGGTTGCCCGGGACCATGCGCCGGGTGCTGCTGCTGCGGTGGCGGCGGCGGCGCCTGCGGTTGCAGCGGCTGCTGGGGTTGCGCGTGGAAACCGCGCCCGGCGCTTGCGGCCGGTGAGCCCATCGCGCCGTAGTACAGGTGCAGAGCGCTGGGGGGCGCCAGGACCCCCGGCATCGCAGGGCCTGAGGGGTCCGGCCCCACTCGCATGGGGCCAGCGGGCGGCTCTAAGGGCATGGCATAGTCCGAGACAGGAGCGTAAGTGTAGGTGCCAGCCGCCGGGCAGTCCCCTGGCAGCGGGGCTGCAAAGAAAGCTGGGTCCTGCTCCACGCCCTCCAGCGGGGATGTGTCCGGAGTGGGCAGAGGGTAGCCGTCGAGCGCGGGCGCGCCCAGTCCCTGACAGTCGCGGTAGTGGGCGCCCATGTGCGGAGACATCAGCGGAGGGCCGGCCGGATAGCCCGGCTCCGGGAAAGGCAGACCCAGGCCATCCATGGCCACGCGGCCGCCCTCGGGCCCAAGCGCGCCGGCCTGAGGCTCGGCGAGAGCGTGCAGGAAGCCTCCCTCCACCCGCTTCATGCGCTTCACCTGCTTGCGCCGCCGCGGCCGGTACTTATAGTTGGGGTGGTCCTGCATATGCTGCACGCGCAGCCGCTCGGCCTCTTCCACGAAGGGCCGCTTCTCTGCCAAGGTCAACGCCTTCCAGGATTTTCCTGCAGGGAAGGTGGAGAGGCGCGCAGGATTACCCCGGGTGAGCTCCCGCACCCTGGCCCCTCTCCTGTGCAACTTCTCACTGAGCGAGCAGGCGAGAAGCCGGGTCGTATTCGGATGAAAGTGTTAGATCGCGCCTTACAGGACGCCTAGAAGGGGCTTCCTCCCTTACCTTTCTCCCCTTAATTCGAAAAACTGCCAAAGTCCCCTGGTCTGGGAAGGGGGTCGAGCCAGGGCTGTGTGGGTTACCTCTCTGAAATGCTGAGAAACTTACATTCGCTCCTAGGGCCCAAAGACCAGAGCCAAGAGGTACTTTGGCGAGAGAGGGAGCTGGAGGAAGGGATTGAGTCTACAGCACACCGGTTGTGTGGGTCGCAAGACACCTCTTGGCTCAAGGAGGTGACTCGAAGATTCTCTGGAGTGCGCCGGTGCCCTGGATCCCCCTGGTCCGACTCACCTAGCATCTTGCTCAGCTCTGCGTTGTGCAGATCCGGGTTCTGCTGTGCCAGCCGCTTGCGTTCGTCTTTGGCCCAAACCATAAAGGCGTTCATAGGCCGCCGGATGCGAGACTCCGCTTTGGCTCGGCCCGAGGTCCCGGCTGGCGCCCCGCTACTCGTCACCACCTCGCCTTTCACCTTTACGTCCCCGAGGGGGCTCAGGGACTCGGCCCAGGGACAGGGGCCCAACCCTGCCATCACCGCGGGCTGCGCGCTCCGGGGCTGGCTCTGGTCGTCACTGGCGTATCCCGCATCCGGGCTGCTCATGGCTCTCCAGACCAACCCCGCGCTCTGCTAAGGCCACGGTACACGCCGCTTCCTCCGACCCTGAGGCAGGGATCGGAAGCTAGCCTGGAGATACCCAGAGGAACTCGTAAAGCTGAGCCGGTGCGACCCTCCCGCTGCTCTCCCGGTAGACCTAACCCTTCGCGTAACCCGCGCTGGAGATCTATCCAGTGACACTGCGGGTGTCCCCTGGGCCGCGGGCCCTTTTCTTTAAGGACGTGGCCAATGGCGAGGCGGGGGCGGGCCGGACCCTAGTCCTTAGGCCCCCGCCCAGCCGGTGGTCCGAGTCCCAAGTCCTACACCCGCCCCTTTCCCCTCCCCCGGCAGTATTCGGGCTACACCTGCCAGGGGGGGGAAATCTGGCTGGAGCCGGGCTCTGGCGCCAAGACCTCTTGGGGAAAGAGGACAGCTGAAATTCAGATGTCTGGAGGTGCTGCTCACTGTAACGGAAGATTGAAGAACTAGCCCAAGTTTGTTCACATCAACATACTAGGTATAGGTATTTATTCCATTCTTTTAAAAAAATTATTACCGAAGGTAATTAACTTCTCATGGGTTTTCAGAGAAAAAAAAATCCTGTTCTTCTCCCAAGAACTCATCCATCATGCTTATATTATAATAAAAATGTCCAAGAAATAACAAATTGTAATAAAACAAAGTTTAATATAAAATGCTATAGCACTGATTTTTTCACTACTCAATAAGAGCTCAAGTCAACCCTGAGGAATTTCAGTATGAAACAAAAAATATACAACGAAAGCTCCTCTTGCGTGTTCGGCAAAAGAGTCAAGATCTGGTTTTATTTCTAAAGACTTGCGAGAGGCAACATCCCAAACACCACAAAATTAAAATATAAAATAAAGTGCAAAGACAGCAGCACTGTGGTGTTTGTCCAAGGAAAAGGATCAGTCCATTTAAGCAGCAAATCTATAGCTTTTAAGAAGGTTACCCTGACGGATGGTTACAACATTTTCTTAAGACTGGAATGAAAAGCTGACCACCCTTAAATTTATTTTAAACCTGAAAGTACTTTCCCATGGGCTTCAAAACATGCCTTCCTGTAATGCTTATCCCAGCAACCACTCAGCACCCTCCAAATATTAGCAAACTCATTTAGTCCCTAACGAAGTCTTTTTCAAGGGCAGTATTATATCTTCTAGGAGAGGAAAGGGAAACTCGCATGCTAAGGCAGACACTGGGAGAGTGTTATGCACACTTAGCAGCCCTTCTTCAGGCCAGAAGCTCCAAAAGCTCTGTGTTACATTTGAGTTTGGTTGCATGTTTGTGTTGTTTTCTACCAGATCCAACAGTCATCCTTGCTTAGTTTTAAGGTAGAAAATCTCAAAGGAATGTTGATCGAGCTCAGTTAGAATGCTCATCTAGCACGATTACGCAGAAAAGACAGTCTATGAGATGCCTAGTGCCTGTGATTCTGTAATTCCAGCACTTGAGATGTGGGGGCAGAAAAATACATGATCATCCTCAGCTACATATGGAATTAGAGGCCAGCCTGGGCTACATGCAACCCTGTCTTGAAGGAGAGGAAGAAAGGAAGGAAGGAAGGAAGGAAGGAAGGAAGGAAGGAAGGAAGGAAGGAAGGAAGGACTCAACATGTCAGTTTCCAAAACAGACTTTCTTTACTGTGAACAGCTGATTGGAAAGTATTACTTACTTGGAATCCATGAGGTGACATGCTGTGGCTTGCCTGTGTGTTATTTCAGAGACCAAATCTGGCTTACTGGAGGTTCCAAAAAAGCACAGAGCTTTTGCTAGCTCCTGGTCTGCAGTTTCTGGAACTACTTTGTCTCCAAAGACCTCATAGAGAAGCCAGCCTTTCTCTGATTTGTTATATTACAAAGCAGTGGTGACCCTCCCTCCCATTTAAAGCTGGAGGATATGCACAGAGATCAGCAGTAGTAGTAAAGCTCCAGGTCTGTAAGATTCATCCAAAGGGGGTAAAATTAAATCTGCTTTAAGAAATCAAAGAAAATGATAAAGTGCTCTTCCTCAAAGCTTTATATTTTTTCTGAAAAACATTGACTTGAAAGTAAAACAAAAAATGTATTTTAGATGTTTAATCAAGAAAACTATAAGCGTGGAGATAGCAATAATACAAATCAATTCTCTAGCCAGGTGCTCTTTAAGAAAAAAAAATTCTATCTCTTCTGTTGTTTGTTTTGAGACAGTCTCCCCATGTAGCTCTCCTGCCTCTCAGAAGCAAGGACGCGGGCCCTCACCTCCACATTGACTCTTCTCTTTTGTATCTAGTAATGGACATCTTTTCAAAGATCTCAGGGCCGAAATTTCTCTTTCCGTGATTTTTTTTTTAAATAAACTACGGGTTTTGTTTGAAATGACGATTAAAAACAGAAACGGGTCCAGAATGCATTTTCTCTGTCTTCCCTGTCTTGGTTGATTTCTCTGAAAGCTAAGAGACAACAGAAATAGAATTCAGGTGTAGGTTTAGAAAATGAATTTACACCATTTCACCTGGGTACCTCGTTCTGTTCGTGCTCTGTGAAAGAAACCCAGCATACTGAGAAAAGTGGTTAGAAAGAAAGCCCATGGATGGGGAGGCAGCGTTATTTACACGCATCCCTGAAGATTACTGATCTTTTTGAGGGAAAGCACAAACACACTAGGCGTCCGAGCGACCGCATTTGGGCTCTTCACCGTTCCTTAAAACAGTCTCCGCTGCAGTCACTAGGTAGCACTTTACTTAACAAATCTATCAGGAAATGTGGCGCTTTCCCAAGACTAGTCCCCCTTCCCGTCCTCTTACCTAGATCTAACTTCTGCTGACCACTCTCTTGATAGATACTTTGGGAGGAGTGTTGGGGGCAACCGCACTTCAGACCCGCCAGCAGTGTGAGTGGACCATATTTCAGTTTCTTCACTAAATGGGTGTTGGAAGCCGAGCTCGCGACGTTATCAAAGCCAGCCACAAATGCCACAAGTAAAGAAGCAAACATCCGGAGCGGTTTCCTGCGGTTGAGGGAAGCAACCTCAACACAAGAGATTTACTGGAGTGGGGGTGGGTATCTGGACTAGAAGCCTGGCACGCCTGTCTGCTGTGGCCCGCAGCGGTGTCACACTCAAACAGAGCAGGATTTCTAGGTGGCTACTGCCTAAGCCACATCCCCAAGGTAGACCCGAGGCTCGAAAGGTTGGGGCAGGGAAACGACTAATGTAACAAGAAGCTGTGCCCGCAACCACTTGGGGCCTGTAGCAAGCGGGTTGGTGATCAACTGTGACTCCGAAGTGGGAGGGTTGAAACCACTCTCACAGCGAGCCTCGGGGTGAGCGGTTGATTTCTCGAAGGTTTTGTGGTTTTGGTGTTCTGATGGCCAGAGCCTGTTAAAGGACACTCAAGTCCAATTGCACAGGATCCGTGGGCACTCAAGCAGATCCGTAGTCTGTGGAGAGCAAGTTCATGAGGGCGGAAAGGGGAGAGCGGGCTGTCATCACGGAGACAGCCCCCGGCGGACTCTTAAGATAAAAGAGACAATAGCACCACTGGACGATCTAAAATGCGTGCCTCAGAGTCTGCCTCTGAGAACACCGAGGGAATTGACACGGCACGGAGCGTCGTGCCCCGGGCTCCGCATCTCCCAGGTAGGGCCACTCAGAGCGATGCGGCCGATTGGTACCTTTCACCCGAGCAACCAAAAGGCGCGATCTCTTTTCCCCTTTATACCTTTCTCTCTCTTCCCAGTCAGTCCCCAGTGGGTCGGAGATGGAGATGGAAATTCGGGAACTTGAGAGAAAGCGTGGCAAAAAAGACAGCGGTCACCGGCCCCCACGGTGGCCCAGAACGTTCAGGCCAGACCCTGCAATCTTCGCTTCGCTAGCCTCTCCCGTGGAAGCTGAGAACATTTGGCCCCAAGATTAACTTCGGGGACTCATTCCCCACACGGTTGGGAGCTTGCATCCTAAGTGGGCGGGGTCTCACGTAACTGTCCGAATCTCTGTCTAATCGTGCCCCAAACCCCACCCTAGCAGCAGACGACTCGAAGACCACGTCCTCCTTCCCGCTCGGCCCTAGCTGAGTTTTTCCGCGGCGAAGCAGGAAGTGCACTGCTCCCGCTTCACTTCCCAGCTCAGAAACCGGTCGGGAATATTCTAAGCACACGTCCCCCCAACTGTGTTCCCCAGGTGAAGTAAGGACTCCTCTTTATTGCCTGCTCCATGGCGCCTCAGGTTCTCTTGGGAAGGTGGTCTGAGAGCCAGGAATAAAGCCTTGCTCACATTTCTTTGGCGTCTTCCTTGAAATTTAAAGACAATTCAAATATGCCTTGGGTTTTTATAAAGGTGATGGCTGCTGTAGCCTAGTACCATTGTTAGCACCCACACCCTAGGGAAGACGGGGCTTCCTTGGAGAAAGGCAGTCCTCACCTGGCAGTCTTAGCAGCCTGTCCACCGTGAGCAGAGCACTTGCGCTCTCGCCGGAGAGCAAACTGGGTAGGGCTGCTTCCCAGGATGCCCCGTGAGGCATCCTTAGTCTTCTTCCCTGATTTGGTAATACCCAGCTGCATGTTCTCAGTCTATGATCCTGTAATAATCTGTTCCTGTCCTGTGAGAGTGATGATGACTACACAGTGGGTCAAGCACACTGAGTTGTTTTGTTGAGTTTGTTCTGGTTTTTGGTTTGCTTTGGTTTTGTAGCAGAGGCAATAGGTGCTTTCCACCCGGAAAACTCTGCTCCCAAGATCCCCTATCAGGATTAACTGCATGGTGCCAGATTGTTGGTATGTGCTCTGTGATCATGGAAATGATCAAAGTTAAATAGGACTTGCCACTCCTGACAGCACTCATTACCTCCTGTATGCACTTCAAGCATAACAGATTTCTTACCTGAAACCTAATTTAGCTTCCAAAGCTTAAAAACAAGAGGGAGAAATTAGGAAGCCTTCCGGGGTATCAGCTGGGTTACTTGAATGTTCTACTCTACCCATTTGGTGGACTTGCCAACAACGTTGTCTTTGGTTTATTCATAGCAACACGGGGCCTTCTGTTCACTGCACCTTTCAATCCTAGATCACAGGGCTTTCCAGTCGTTACTACATACTTACGAGTAATAGAATGTCCAGATTAATTCTAGTGTTTTCTTACTCCTGTGGAAACAGTAAAGACCATCTCCATAGACCTTAAAGGCTCATCTGTCTGGGTCACGGGGCTTCTGGAGAGTAATATTCTCTCCACTTCTTCAATAATTCAAATTGCACATGAAATCACAACATTACTGGGCATTTACATCCCAAGGCTATCTTAATCCTTTTAGCAGAGAAAACCAGGCTGAAGATGCACATAGATAATTTTACAAGTAGCCATATGATGCAAAAGTAAATGTCTGTCTTTAGGGCATTTGGGAAGTTATCTTTGAAATTAATTTCTTCATAAGCATGGTAATGTTTGCAATGCTGTTTCCCGACCTCATCTGACCCTCACCACTGCCCTGGAAGTTAATGAAGTGGCTATGCCTTAGTCCCCTTTTGCTGAAAAAAGAGCAGCCAGCTAATCAGTGACTTAAGGTCACATAACAAGGGTTCTTAGACCAGATCATTCTTCTAGCAGGAAACAATAACAGGTCTTATGCTTACAAATAATGAGAGACAAATTGGAATTTACAAGGATTAAATAAAGGAGTCAGTAGCGATGGATTAAGGATCCTTGGGAAAGAATGAAATGTTCTTGTTAACTGGGTCATGATACTTTTGATACCAGAAATACAGCAACGAAAAAGAGAAAGTATCATTTAGAATATCTAGGCTTTGGCCTGTCAGTGGTGTCACATCCTCTCACTCGCAGCACTCGGGAGACAGAAGCAGACAGATCTGTGGGTTTGGAACTAAACTGGTCTACATCTACAGAGTGAGATTCAGAACAGCCAGGGCTACACAGGAACATCGTGTCTCAGGGGGGAAAAATAGAATATCTAGGTTTTTAAAAAGGCAGTCTAAGCCTTACGTGACATCTCATTTATTTTGACATCTGTTTCATACAGGCAAATTCTAATTCATCTGAGCTACATGAGAAGAGTTCAAAGATGGAGCTAACATTCTAATATAAGTAAAATGAAGTTTTCTCATTGTGTGCCATGCTCTCTCAGGCTGTAAAAGACATGGCTAGCTTTGGTGAACTAGTGTAATCTCGTCTATCACTGACTTAAATGACTGTTAACTTCACTATACATTATCAAGCCGGTTTAAAGACATAGAAATAGGTAAGAATTAGGTAAATTCCCTCCTCTCTAATTGTTCCAGAGGAAAG
The DNA here is from genome assembly GCF_900095145.1 of Mus pahari. Lineage (NCBI taxonomy): Eukaryota > Metazoa > Chordata > Mammalia > Rodentia > Muridae > Mus > Mus pahari. The sequence goes on along the minus strand of NC_034611.1, from coordinate 12,147,602 downwards.
AAAATTTCCAGTTATCTTGTTATAAAACAGAAAGTTAATATCTGGAGCAGTTTAGTGATTTGTTTTCTGCTTCCAGTCATCCCAAGAGACAAGACTGCTCATTTAACCAACGAACAATGATCCAGTCGCTGTTAAGGATATGGCTTTCTACATCATCATCAGTGAGCACAAACATGGGGAGTGGGCTGCATAGGACTGGATTCTACTTCAGCAATCCATTAGTTGTACATCCCTGGGATGTTATGGAATCTTTTAAAAACTCGTCTGTAAGCTGGGGCATAATAATAATAATAATACCAATGACTTCTGAGGTCTTTCTGAAGATTCATTGTTCATAAAGTACTTAAAATAGGGATAGACATATAGTATGTACATATATGTTTATATTAATGAAAATGTGCTGAGGGAAACAGAAGCTACCATTGTATGAAGTAAATGAATGTAGAAGCAGCAGAAGTCTGTTTTATAGCATTTAGAAATATCTATGATATTTTTCTAAATAGAAATATCTATGACTGCTCTGCTTTCATCAATGTGTATTGCAAGGCTTTTAGGGGGGCCTCTGTAAACTATTGTGTATTTTCTGGTTATATTTGAACATGAACGGTTTTTAATCTGGTAGTAAGAAAAATGTAAGAGGCATATTAACCTTCTAAAGCTCTAAACCTAGATGCTGGAGAGGTGGCTCCGTGGCTAAGAATACTACTTGCTGCATTTCCTGATATCCTAGGTTTGAATCCCAGCACCCACACAGCAGCTCAGAATCATCTATAACTCCTGTCCCTGGGACTCTGACATCCTCTTCTGACCTCTGGGAACACTGGGCACATACAAGGTGCACATACATACATACAGTCAAAATATCCGTGCCCATAAAATAAATAAATCTATTATGAATAAATAAAACGTTAAGCTTCACAAGGAAAGATACAGAGAATCACGAAACATTCGTCATTCCATTTAAAACCTGAAACACAAAGAGACTCCTTGTAAGGCAGTCCCTAACTGACTGAGTCTAGTGGGAGCCTAGATCCTTTTCCTGCAACTTTAAAAGCAAAGCTTAATTTCGGTGACTGAACCTGGCAGACAAGCACAGCCATTCACATCGAAGGATAACTGATCCACAAACGTGTAAATCTTCCAGCCCAGTCTAGGTCTTTCTGTGCCATGCCGTAAAGTAAAAAAGAATTCCAGATTCTAGTTTGGTTGGTTGCTCATATAACTTAATACCAGAACTAGCAAGTGACTCAAATTGCCTTATACTAGGTTGTCTTAAAAGAAAAACTGGGGAGGGAGCCTGGGGAGATGAAAGCACCTGGTCTCTTCAGAGTGTTCCTAGAAAAAGAAGTGACAAAATGACTATAAAAACTTTTGGAAAGTAGAAGTGCTAAAAGGCACGATTAGTTCACAGGCATGCTGTTTGCTGTGCACACCAGAGACAGAGGGAGTTAAAGAAGCCAGTACAGAAAATGCGATGCTGAGATGAAGTAAAAGCCAAGGTGCTAAAATTAAAAAAAAAAAAATAAATGTATTTTTAAAATGTTTTAAATTGATTGTGTCACAGAAGGTCTCACCTTTGACCCAAGGGAAAGTAGACTGTATTTGAGTGAGCCAGGACTAAATGAGAATACTTGAGTACAATGTCATTTTGTAAAAAAACAGTTACTTCAGTGGTTAGCTAAGGGCTGGACTTTAGAAGCAGAATTAACAACTCTTTCTTTTTGACATTTTTTTCTCTATCACTTCACTTTCTCCTTAATACTGCCCTAGTGTTTATGGGATACTAAGGCTAATAAAGACTCTTAACCCCACATCCTGCCCTCAAGTTCTCTCTAAGACACAGAAATCTCTTCAGTTATGAAAGGGATTTTAATTAATGCAGCTTTGTAAACACAGACAAGTTTTGTCTTGTTTTATATGTATTATTTTTAAATGTAGTAGTAGTAGTAGTAGTAGTAGTATTTTAAAACAGTGCATTTAGAAATAATGTTTAGTGTGCAGAGCAATTGCAAAAGAGATTAACACGCTGCAGTCAGTCACAGAGAACCTCCAGACAGCTAATATGTTCTTGATTAACCTACTTCTCCTTATGTAAATAAACAAACTATCCCTACATTGGTTCTTTCTTGTTTTTTTTTCTTTCTAAATATATAAAAATGCACAGAGCAGTATATTTTTAGTAATTATTATACAAAACCTGCTATGTAAGATATTAACATAAAACTATGGTGTACAGGTGCTACATGAACACATAATATGGTCACCTTGCTATATCCTGTATGTTAAGTTGTTTTTATACATGTCATCAGTCTGTCCAGCCATTTGAAGTTAATTTGTAGCTTAGTGTTCTATCTTCACTATATATTTCTTGTGTGGATTCCCCTAAAGTTAGTGTGTGGCCATGGAACCAGTCACTAAATGAACATCATAATCCTACCTGTCTTTGTTTTCTATTGCTATGATAAACACCATGACCACAAGCAACTTCTGAAGGAAAGGGTTTATTTCATCTTACCACTCACAGGTCATAATCCTTTGCTGAAGGAAATCAGGACAGGAAGTCAAACAGGAAAGTGGAAGCAGGAACTGAAGAAGAGACCAAGGAGAAATGCTGTCTCCTGGCTTTTGCCTCATGAGTTTGCTTTTTTATGCAACTCAGGACAACCTGTCCACATCGATGTAAGTCCTCCCACATCAATCAACAATCAAGAAATGCCCTTCAGACTTTGCTACAGCCGATCTGATGGAGGACTTTTCTCAAGTGAGGTTTCTCTAGATCTTGTCTGACAAAAAGCCTATCTAAGTCTCATGTCTACTGTATTTTGCAAACTGATCCAATATTCTGTCTTTTCTGGGTCCAAATTCCAGAATTACATTGAGTATTTTGCTATCAAGACTCATCAGTCTTTTTCTAACTTTCAGACTCATTCTTTTCGAGGATGACCACACCCTAACCAGACCAATGTTGGCCCACACATTCTTTGCAGGAACCCCACAGAAATTGTAGCACTCTCCTCTCTGGGTGTGAAAAGCTCTGGTGATGTCTACCACTATCTCCTCATTCCATTAGTGTCCACTCAGTGTCTGTACCTTGAAATCATCATTTCACCCTTAATGCTTGCTGTTTTTTTTCCCTTGTAGGGGAAATTTTGTAGGGGAATAGTGTATACTAATATTCTGTTCCGCATCAGACTTCCATTCACTGGCCTGGACCTGTTCTTGACAAATGACAAGTGTCAGAAAAGATTGGTTCTATTCTTGCTATTCTATGTCTATCCAAGTGTTCCTTTCTTTTATTTGTTGTGTGTTATTGATATAGGCATAGACTCACAGGTTTTGTATTAACAGTTTGTTCTCTTTGATTGATATTATTAGATGAGGTCTCCTGTTGCTTCAAGTTTGACCTTCAGACCTCCCTTTGATTCTTTATCCTTTGATTCTGAATCATTTTTTTTTTTTTTTGGTCATTTCCATACATCTAGCATAACTAGTCATTGCCTGTACTGTACTTTCCTTGCCTCAGTTCTATCTCCAGGGAGTTTTGAGCATATGTTTCAGAGAGAAAACATTTAGAAAGGAAGTCCAGGGCTCTACTGGATCTGAAGGCATCATTGATTCCACATACTGAGCAGACAGAGCTCAGAAACATAAACATATCTCCACACCACTCTCATAACCACACCCTCCTTTTGCATGGTTTCAGTTGACAAGGGTCAAGGACTAGAGATTTTAGATGAAAAATCCTAAAAACAAACAATTCAAAGTTTTAAATAATTTATTATAGTATGTTGTTACAAAATTATTAACCTCTTACAATGTATCTTAATTTATAAATTACACCATCATTAAATTTTATGTATAAGATAAGCAGTAATATAGAATAATCAGTATTATCCTTGACTTCAGTTGTCCACTTGGGGATCTTAGGGCATATTCCTAATGAATGAGGAATTTTGTAGATGCAAGCCCACACACACTCATATATAACTATTCCTACATGCATGTGTACATATATGCCTTGAGTTGAGGATACATCCAATTCCAATCTCCTCCTAAGGTGTTTTTTCTAACTTGCTGACTTCCAGTGTTATGCAGTAGTATTCCTAGTTAATTCAAGGCACATGTGCATGAATGCAGAATTCATGTCCCACAATGAAAACTGAGCAATGCCCTATGTCCCTCCATGCCAGTGGGCTTTCTCACTGTAATCATCTCCTGGCCACAGCACCTTTCCAATCTATACTCTGTTTTCTTTACTTCCAGGTGTGCCCTGGAATCCTGAGTGGCCTTTCTCCAGTACCTCCCTTCCTCTGTGCCCCAAAGCAAGGAAAACAGAGAGCTAGGGGCAGTGATGGCACCTCAGCAGGTTAGGGCACTTCTTAGTAAGCCTGACAACAGGATTCCCCCTCCTACACACTCACACACACATTCATTAGGTGGGAAGAGAAAATCAACCCTTGCAAGTTGTCCTCTGCCCTCCACAAGAACACACCACACACCATAGATGAATATTAAATAAAGAAGAACACAGAGCTACAGGCTTACATTTACATTTGGGTTTGCTTTGCTTTTGAGCTTTCTCCTACACAGCTCAGGCTGGCCTGAAATCCCATTCTTTTGCCTCACCTCCCAAGCTCTGAGACTGTATACACATTCCTCTAGGTCAAATTTTCTCATTAAAATTAATTTAAAAATAAATTGAAGTAATAAATGTGGCCATAAGCAAAACCCATCTTCTTGCTCAGTGACTTTTCCTGCCGGCAAATACTTTTGGGATAAGTTAAACATTAATTCATAAAGCATTATTTCTGTTTGGCTTGAAGAGGGTCCCTTACAGTTTTGAAATTACAATACTGTACCATAACAAATGCAAACTAAAATTCCTTGGGCTTGCAATGGTAGATAATGTGAGACTGGAGACTAGTCTGACCTCACAGGATTTCCTTTCTTAAAACTACCAAAGCTCGATGGTAGGATGCTTGTCTAAGATAGACAAGGCCCTAGGTTTCATCCCCAGCACCACAGCAAATAAATAAGTAAATAAATGAATATTTTAGGAGCAAAGCAAATGCATAGAAAGAAAGAACACTCTATAAAAATTTTAGAATCTTTATAGACATCTTTGAAGGAATACTCCGCAGATTGTTGTCACTATTCTTCCCTGTACACCCTCCCTCCCACAACTCTCAATGACCTTACACAACAACATAATGTGTCACAAGTCAGATTTCCTGGCTTGTCCCAAGAGTAGATAATGGCCAGTCTAGTTGATACTGCTTCTAGGCATTATTGAATTCCTATGAGTCACTGCCATCCTCAGCAGGGCAAAGTTCTAGATGAAGATATGAAAACGAAGACCAGGCACCATGTCTCTAAAACATGCCCCACCACTTCTAAAGACTGCGTTCGCTTATGTGCTGCTATCCCAGAGCGAGATCAGAAGCCAAAGCAGTGCACAGGACCAGCTTCAGCCACATGATCAGCAAGGGCACTCTATTGGCTAGTTTTATGTTGCTCTGCCAGGAGCTGGTCTTGGGTCCTATAAGAAAGCATACACAGGGAGCCATGAGGAGTGATCTAGTGAGCACTACCCTCTGTGGCCTCTGCATCAGCTCCTGCCTCCAGGTTCCTGCCCTGTGTAAGTTCCTGCTTCACCGCTTTTGATAATGAGCTGCTATATGGCGTTGGGAGAAAAATCAACCCTTTCCTCCTCAACTTGTTTTGGTCATGGTGTTTCATCACAGCAATAGTAACCCTTACTAAAACAGGCACTTATCCTGGATTTTCCCTCCAAGCAAGTCTCTCCCTTTCCCAATGCACAGGAGACAGTCAAGTCTACAGAACTGCTGCTGGAAAAATGTGCCAGTGTAGAAGGGGAAATGTCTGCCAAAACAAAGACTGTAAGCGTGAAGAAGTTGACAGATAGTAGTCAAATGTGAATGCAGTAACTGATGTGGCCATCATAGGATTTAGCTAGACTAGCAAAGTGTATCTTCCTCGTCAACTCAGTTATAAACCCCCCAGCAGTCAGTAACTGAAGGGTCTCTGCAATCCGCTTTTGCCAGTACTTATTCTGTTTAGCAAAAAAAAAAAAAATTATAATAGCTCATTTATAAAGATGATTAACAAGAATGTATATACTTCTTTGCTAGAGTATTCAACTTGGATACTTCATTTTTGGTTTTGTTTTTTTCAGTGCTGGGAATCAAACCTATGGCCTTCCTGCTACCACCATACCACCAGACTACATCTTTAACTTGACTTGTGCATCATTTTATTAGCAAGAATTTACTCAGTGCACATGTGTAGCATCATAGTCTCCAGTTCTAGCTCAGTCCTGTACAGATGCCATACCCACAGTGGTAGCCTCATGGTCCTCCAGGAATGTGTGGGCTCTTTCTAGATTTCTACTCCCATCTCCTATTACAAAGCTCTAGGTAGTTAGCCTCTAACTGTTCTAGAACAGGCAAGAAGCTGTGTTCTCTTCCCTTTTTATGTTATTAGTGACAAGAACATTTCTGTGGCTAACCCTGGTTATGAACTCTGAGAACACCCCACCTGTTGCAATCAGGCTCCTCCCCTCTTCCTCAGCCATATGCCACTGGTCTTTCATCTGCATCATTATTTCTTCATTTATAATATTCAGTTATTACATTTATCTGCTTTTTATCTAACCTAGGCCTGTTAGTGTCAGCTCCCTCGGAAGTCAGCTGTGTTGTTCATGGCTTTAGCGTGCCTTGTGCTTAATACTGTAGCATTCAATGAGAAGGTCACCAAATTTGTTGAGTGAATAAAGGATTGCCAACACTTTCTCTGTGACAGTTGGATAGAAGCTGGGGAAGATTTCACTGTACTTTCTCCATATCTCTTCTTTTGTTGTGAAAATACTCTTTACTCTTAGAGCTTTTATTCCTTTTATTGGAGCTTCATTGCATCATTATAAGAGAGAAGGAATTCCTTTAAAAGGGGCACCACTGTAAACATGTATTTCATTAACAGAGCATTATCTCAAAGGGTAACTAAGAACGCTCCAAAGAAGGTTGCTGCTCGTAAGAGCCTCTAAATAATTTTGACTGATTAGGTATCTTAATCTAGTTGCCAGTTAATTGTGTTTGTCTGTGATTAAGAATATGATTTTCACCTGCTCCCCCAGCTCAGTCTCTCTGTTTGGAGAAAGCCAATCTCCCGATCTTCACATCGTCCTTCATATCAGCAGTGTACTCTTTGAAGGTGTTTGCAGAGAGGATGAGAGCCCAGCTATCACCTGGAGCCAGGATCTGGGAAGAAGGAATCTCTCTCAAGCCACCTGCAGCCTCACTAAGAAAGATTCCTACACCCACTGGCAAACAAAGAGATCTGAGGACCAGCCTCCTGTCCCACCCCCTGGTTCTGTGCCTTGATTTACTCCTTGAGAAGTAGTCACTTTGCAGTACAAGTCACAATTTAGTATTAGAAGTTTATTAAAGTAGGGTTTCTCAGAACATATCTATTTTCAAATACCAGATTGTCCCTTGACTTTCAATTTGCTACACAATCATACCTTTAAACAAACAATGAGAAGAAATTGGCCAAATGAAAGTGCACAAAATACACAGACTCATTATGTGTAACAAGTGGCTGAAGTCAAATGACTGAAACTGGAATCACTCCCTGCTCGCTTCTGGTTTCTATGCTTCCTCTATTGATCTGGTGTACACAGAGGTCTTCTCATCCACGAACCAGGGCATCTTAAAGGAGCAGACCCCTGTCTTTTACATTTTGCAACTTTGTCACTAGTCTGAAGTGTAATGGGGGAAAGAAACATAAGATATGCAACTAAAACAGTAACGGGAAAAGTTGCATCACTCCTGAGACCAGCTGACAGTGTGCCATAGATTGGCATCACCTTGGAAAAACTGGGATATTTTCTGGGATGGTCAGATCTCCACCCCCAGGAGTGCAGACATGGATCTAGGAGTGCCTGGGGTAAAAAGGCTAGAGGAAATGGGGAAGCTTTCAGGTTAGCATAAACTTCCAGTGACCTGCTTCTCAACCACACCACTGAATTCTTTCTTCAGCTGCCAAATATTTAAACCCATTTTATTAACTGTAGCTACTCCTACACACCAAATATTTCTCTTTCTGTTTTACCAATGAGAAACTGAAGGGTAGTCTGGTTTGGGGGGGGGGCATTTAGGAGCACTGGCAGCAGCAGGCACAGCTATACCACATCTGGTATAGCTTCGGTGGCATCAGCCCTCTATTTCTCGGCCTGAGAGACAGTAGGATCCCAGACACAGTACACTTCAGAGCGCTGCTGTTTGTGCATCTTATGAAATCAGGCTATGTGGTCAACTTCTGATTTCCTAGACGTTTAAAGACAACCTTTCTACCCTACTTTAACAAGCAGCCACTGTCCTTCTCAGTGACCTTGAAATCTTGACTGTGTTCTTTCTGTCACTTCTACCTCAATCAAATAGTCCTGATGGCAAATTTCCATACATAGGAAAGTATATAAACATCAGCACTCTGCACCAAACACTACCATTCTAAGCCAGGTTATTATAAACTTCAGATAGAATTTATAATTGTCATTTGATGTGAGATTTGGCACATAGACAGATGCTTGAAAGATATATTTTGCTTACTTTAAATTGCAATCAGCCATGTTCTCAAAGTTTCTTAAATAATGTAACTATTTCTCTCTAATTTCAGAATTTCTAAATAGCAGTTTTGGAGTTTAAATGATCTGTGAATTTTATTACCTACTTTATATATTTATACATTTTTTCAAAACTGAATGTTCATACATAGTTGTCCTCCCATACTTTCACGTGGGAACTCTAGGTAATATAGAGTATAAAATTGTGATGCAATCAGAATTGACACAGTGTGGAGGACTGCACAGAGGAGAAAAGTGAGTTCTCTTGTATTCATTTTTTCCATATAATGGACTTACAAAATATATTTAAAATAGTATATTGCATTCTGAAATGGTGTTGTATTAGTATAGCCTTTTAAAGGACATGGATTTGGTGATTTATTTACTACTATATTAAAAAAAATAATAACATTATATAATACCTTACAGAATGTTTCTGTATGTATGTTTCAATTTACTTTAGAAATGATCTCCCAAGTAGGTGTTCCTACTGTGTCCATTTTTTTTTCAAGAAGAAATGGAATTAGAGCGGTGAGTGACTCACCCGGAGTCACAAACAAGTCACAAATCAGTTTCATTGATACCTGTGCTTTCTCTGTAATCTGCACCATGAATTTGGCTTTACACAAAGGAATGACTCCATTTTCCAGTGAGCCAGTATGTCTTTCTCCATTGCTAGAAAGATTTTGGCTTACTTAGGTTTCAAGGGAACTCCAGTGAGGGTTGAAGATGTGATGCAGCATTCATCCTGTGCATATACATATGTGTGTGGGGGTGTGTGTGTATGTGTATGTAAGCATGTGTGTAAATATACATATGAGAGCATGTGTGAGTGGGCATGGGAATGTGGTAAGTGGGTAAGCATTTGTGTGTGTATGTGTGTGTGTGAGTGTGAATGTGATTGTGTGTGGGGGGGTATGTGCTAGAGATTGAGCTCTATACATGCTAGACAAACATTTGACCATTAGGTTATATTTTACCCTTTACAATTTACTTTGAAAGAAATATATTTGCAATAGTGCTCTCTATGACTGAATGCCAGTAACAAATAAAAGGTCATAGGGTGTAAGTATATTTATCCTATAAATCCTCACAGCAATACATGTTTCTTCAAGTCTTTTTTCAAATTTCTTCCAATGGAGTTTTTCTCAGTGGATCTACAGATGACCTTGGGAAACTGCTCTTTAAGAGTCCTGGAATTCTATTCCTAAGCCAAAGGATGTGTTGTTTCATCATATTGCAAGGACTATTTATGTATGTACTTATTTATTGTAGGGAAATTAGAAGGATTACATCTGTATGTGTTGGCCTGGTATACAAGAATTTGACAGTGGGGATGTCTTATTGAATCACTTCTCCACTTTATCTTTTGAGACAGAGTGTCTCACTGAACTTTAGGTCATTAATGGGCTGGCTAGACTAGCTGATCCATGAGCTCCTGGAATCTTTCTGTTTCTACCTCTTGTTTTTTTTTTTTTGTTTTTTGTTTTTTTTTTGTTTGTTTGTTTTTTGTGGGTGTTCCTGATCAAACTTGGATTTTTGTGCCTATATAGCAAGTGCTTCCTTTACCCACTGAGCAAACTCCCCAGCCTTGTGTTTAAAGAAGAAGAAGAAGGAGGAGGAGGAGGAAGAGGAGGAGGAGGAAGAGGAGGAGGAGAAGGAAGAAGAAGAAGAGGAGAAAGAGGAGGAGGAAGAGGAAGAGAAAGAGGAGGAGGAGGAAGAGGAGGAGGAGGAGGAGGGAGGTAGAACTTGGCTGATAGAGTGGTTGCCCAAGCAATCTAATAACCCAAGACTCAGTCACCAGCACTGCTGGGGGGAGGAGAGCTGGCTTTACTTCTTTTTTTTTTTTTTAATGTAATTAATTTATTTTTAAATGTTATGCATGTTTTGGTTCCATATATGTTGTGTGAGGGTATCTGATCTCCTGGAACAGGAGTTACAGAGAGTTGTGGCTGCTGGGTGTTGAGCCAGGGTCCTCTAGAAGAGCAGTCAGTCCTCTTAAACACTGAGCCACCTCTCTAGCCAGCTACTGTGCTTCGTAATCCCTATTATACATAAGATGATGAAAACTTCCAAGAAAAGAATCTTAACTTTATCTGTCACTTTTCTATAAAATAGTTGTAGACTGGGTTATGTCTCTGATAATGAGCGTAGAGATCATTGGTATCCAGAAGGGATTTATAATTCTCAGGCTAGCAATTCTTTGTAACTTTGAAAGTGTTCACAATTTAGTTTTTAAATTAGACATTGATTCTTGAAATCATTATGAATGATTAAAGACTCCTGCCATAGAAGACCACACATTGCTTGATTCTGTTGGCTCACAGATGTCTTTAATAGACAGTGTATGGGGTATAGGCTGCTCAGACTTGGAGATAAAAACTGGGTTTGTTTGGTGAAAAACCTATAACTTGATAGAGGTGTATATAGCAGAATATACTAAACTGAACTGTATACGTTAAACACATAGACATTACTGTATATGAATTTTATGTTAAAATGCAATTACCTTAAAAATTAGAAAGCAAAAGCAATCTGAAAAAAAAAGAAAAAACCACAAATGAAAGATCTGATTTGAAACTGAAAACCATCTTGGCTCGGGCAGCACAGTCAGGATTTCTCTTCACCAATATGGTCTGCCCCGGTGGTAAATAGATGATCTGCCCACCCCCCAGAGTATTTCATAGAAAAACATTCTGTTCATAAGCTTTTAGACCAACAGATAAAATGCAAACATCAGAGCCTACTGGAAACGAATTCACAGATACTTCTAAAAGAGGTTTTTTGTTTGACTTTAGTTTGCCTAAAGCATTGTGTAAATTTATTTTGGAGCCTTAAATGAGATTTCTCCCCTCTGTCTTCCCGGAGTGAGGAAGCGCCTTATTGGCGGCGCATGCTCATTTTCTCGGTTTTATTATGAAACGGTATGGTATCTAGGCTTCAGTCTGCTACATATGCAGCTAGAGACAGGAGCTCAGTGGGTACTGATTAGTGGCCAATCTATTTTTATCAGACGCTCTCTCCCTCCTACACTCTGAGAATTGAGAGATTTCAGAAGAACCATGGCCAGTGTTTGGTGATTTTATATAAGAATGGAGACTGAAGCAGCTTTAAAAATAGTGTGTAGGAGAAAGTTTTCATTGGAAGTGGATATTTTTTTCTCCTCCCCACATGAAATAAAACAACCTTACAAATAAGCTTGCAGGCATGTAACTCCTGACTGTGTTCTCTCTTGGAAATGATTTATACAGGAACCTGAAGAATAAGGGCTTTACAGGTCCGCCTCTATGGCAACCAGACTGGTTTCATTTAAGAGTATATGTGATGGGCTGGTGAGATGGCTCAACGGTTAAGAGCACCGACTGCTCTTCCAACCATCCGTAACGAAATCTGATGCCCTCTTCTGGAGTGTCTGAAGACAGCTACAGTGTACTTACATATAATAAATAAATAAATAAATAAATAAATAAATAAATAAATAAATA
>NC_034611.1:12122882-12135431 GCF_900095145.1 Mus pahari | reverse complement strand
ATAAATAAATAGTATATGTGACATATACCAACATGTGAAAATCATATCTGAGGATGGTGGGGTGCATGCATAACATGCTTATAGCTTTGGGTTAAGCGCTCAGCATCATTGAAATAAATGAAAGAAAACACACACACACACACACACACAACCCCAACAAAACAAAACAAAACAAAACAAAACAAAATCCAACTAGAAATGCTAAAGTTCTTGTACATGTGGCCATCCCATTGTAAATAGAGGTATCACGGGTAGGGGGATGGAGACATTCCACCACAATGAGGTGGAGTGAAGGTTTTCCAGCTACCCATAATCATCTAATTTTCCTTCCTGTCTCAAAAGAAAGGGTTTTCCTAAAGTTAGTTGTGGTAAATTTTCTATTTGGAAACATTTGTCAGAAATGAAAATAAGACTTCCTGTAACATTAAGTGATAAACCTTATCATTCATTTTGAAATCTGGAAGTGGTCCTCCTCCTTCTCCTCCATATCCAAATAGGTAGTATGACAGAATCAGAATGAAGAATTGCACTTATTTTGGTTGTTGAATGGGTGTACACTTTGCAAAACTTGGTCATTTTTACTTTGGTCTAGGGGAAAATAATTTAGCTGTCTCAAATAATCAGATTCCTTCCTTCCTTCCTTCCTTCCTTCCTTCCTTCCTTCCTTCCTTCCTTCCTTCCTTCCTTCCTTTCTCTCCACAATTTGTCTGTCTGTCTTTCATGACAGAGCTTCTCTATGTAACCCTGGCTGTCCTGAAACTTGTTCTGTAGATCAGGCTAGCCTCAAACTTAGAGATTCATCTGTGTCAGCCTCCTGAGTGCTGGGACTAAAGGTGTGCACTACCAGTTGGACAGCCAATTGGATGGTTTATATTTCTCCACTTTAACTTATTTCTCTAAAATAAAATAATATATAAGGATTTCTCCTCTTTGGCTAGGCTGTAGAATCACTTCTGTAGGCAGAAAAACCACAATTAATGAGAACTAAAACCCAAAGAAAGATAGACCTCCTTTTACAGCTCTCAAACCAACAAACAGACCATCATGACATTTGGGCTGTAAGCAATTTTTACTGTTGTACACGTATGTGCAATTATTACATTCTGTATTTCTTTTTCTGAATTCAGAAAGTTAGTTAGTAGAAGATGGTTTAACAGTTCTTGTCTTATATTCTGGTTATTTAGACTTTTAAAGAAACGTTATATCTAGTTTTGGAAGAGACTGCCTCCTAATGCTTTTTGATAACATAAATATCAAGTCAGATGGATTGTGTGCCCACAATCAAATATCTGTGGTATAATATCAGTTCATTAATTACTGACATGTTCTTATTTGTAGTCCAATTTGAATTTAGAATTATAGAATTCTCTAGAATTGCCAGTTCATTGAACTGTGCCTTGAGAAGGTTCTGAACTTTAAAGCAATTATTTATCCGATGAATTTATTTCAAAGTCTTAGTCAGTAGAAAGTATTCTACCAATATATCTATTAAAATTATATTTTCACAAATATTATTTCTACTTGAAATAATATGATTGAACTCAGAGAGAGAGAGAGAGAGAGAGAGAGAGAGAGAGAGAGAGAACATTGAATTGTAGAATGTAGTCAGTTTGAGCTGCTATATTGAGTCAGATCAAACATAGGCTCCTTGCCCGGCAAAGTGGACATGCTAAGTTAGCTCCAGAGCTGATTTGTGGAGCCCATTATGGACTTCACAAAGTGTTCAAGGTTGCTTTTTTATTCGCTCAGCCAGAATCAATAAATCTCTCACCTGGCTTCTCTGCTGTACACGCTGTGCTGGTTAATCATGTATGTAGGAAGGCATAGCACATTAGGCTTGGAGAGTTCTCTGATAGGAGCCAATCTTTAACTACCACAGTGTTGAAACCTGAAACAAAGGAAAGCACTTCTGCCTACTGTTAAGGTGTGTTATCAACTAGGAACCACAAATAATTCTGCTGGCCAATCTCCAGGGCCAGAAATGAAGGCAGGGGAGGAGGGGAGAAAGCCATCTTCTAAAGTTGTTCTAAGGAATCACAACACCAGGAAAATAGTTAATAGAGAGACACAAGTACCCAACAAGCAAGGGGAAAACAAACAGGTCCTCAAATACAGACAGAACTCCCTGCCTTGCATATGCACATTGAGATGCTTTCTAAAGACTGAGTGCTAAACCTCACATCTGTGTGGTAAGTGAGGCAGAGCTGGAGTCAAGGAGAGTAGCCCCTCCCTCATACTGGCTCTTTTTCTTTTCTCTGGATTATTCTATTGATATTATAATCTGAAATTAGAGGTTTTTCTAAAGGTGAGTCATACCATGCCCTTTGGAGGTTTTTAGTTAACCAAATTCTACCCAAGTCCCCTGGGGACGCTCTTTGGAGTATCAAAAATGGGTCCCCCTGCCTTCCTAGATCTGTCTCACACCTGTAGCTCAGTTGCTTGTATGACTTTGGGATAATCTGCTTGCTTCTTCCTTTATGAAATAAAGTGTATATATTATATGCCCTTTTTGTTGTTTTTTTATCTTTTTTTTTTATATTTGTTTTGTTTGGGGTTTTTTTGTATGTTTGGTTGGTTGATTTTGTTATGCTATACTTTTGGTTTTTCAAGACAGGGTTTCTATGTGTATCCATGGCTGGCTTGGAACTCACCCTGTAGACCAGGCTGACCTTGAACTCAGAGCTCTGCATGCTTCTTCACAGCTCTACAGCTATCTTGTGTTTTGCCTGCCTGTATGTCTGTGCACCGTGTAAGTGCATGGTGCCATCAGATGCCCAGGAACTAGAGTTACAGATGGTTATGAACTGCCATGTGGGTGCTAAAAATTGAACCTGGGTCCCCTGTAAGAGCAGAAAGTGTTTTTAAGTACTGAGCCATCTTCACATATTATAGAATTCATTGCAAAGTATGCAGTTCAGTGGTTTCTGTTATACCCACATATGTACATCTATAACCACCATAAGTGTTAAAATATTTCACCACTTGTCAAAGAAACTTAGAGTCACTCTTGTTTACCTTAGACCTAACCCTAAAAATGTTAAACTAACTTCTGTCCTCCAGTTTTGTCTATATTCAACACTGCATATAAAGAAATACCTGTTTTTTTGTGACTGCATTCTCTCAGTATAGTGTTTTCAAGGCTGATATATGTTGTTAACATAGAGCAACACTTTATTTTTGTCAATAGTTCAATAGTCTTCCTTTGTATGAATATGGTGCACTTTATTTGCCACTCATCAATGGATATGTCATTCAGTAAACAGCTCAGTTGTCTCTATTTGGGGTTATTATAAATGATGCTATTATGAACATTTATGCACAAAATGTTTTCTTGTGTGGATTTACACTTTGAGGTTCCTTAGGATAGAAACACCAGCCATATGATGACTGTAACACCTGAGCAGCATTTGGGCTGCTTTTCAAAGCAGCTTTACCGTTATAAATGTACTAACCATACATTTCAGTTTGGGTTCTCCATTTCCTTACTGGTACTCATTGATGCTTGTTTTGTTTATGCCTATATTTGGTTTGTTTGTTTGTTTGTTTGAAATGGGGTCCTCAATAGTTCTGACTGTTCTAAAACTCACTCTGTAGACCAGGCCAGGCTCCAGCACTGGGATTAACGGTGAGCACCACCATGCCCAGCTAGCTAACATTTAAAGAGTAGCTTAAAGATTTTGCTGAAGGGACCCTGATATAGCAGTCTCTTGTGAGGCTATGCCAGTGCCTGGCTAATACAGAAGTGGATGCTCACAGTCAGCTATTGGATGGAACACAGGGCCCCCAATGGAGGAGCTAGAGAAAGTACCCAAGGAGCTGAAGGNGTCTGCAACCCTATAGGTGNAACAACAATATGAACTAACCAGTACCCCCAGAGCTCATGTTTCTAGCTGCATATGTAGCAGAAGATGGCCTAGTCGGCCATCATTGGGAAGAGAGGNCCCTTGGTCTTGCAAACTTTATATGTCCCAGTACAGGGGAATGCCAGAGCCAAGAAGTGGGAGTGGGTTGGTAGGGGAGCAGGGGCGGGGGGGAGGGTATAGCGAACTTTCGGGATAGCATTTGAAATCTAAATAAAGAAAATATCTAATAAAAAATAAAGAGTAGCTCAGACTACATTAAATGGACTCCTGTTGCTGATCTCCTGTTCCAGCTTCCCCAACCTTCATTCTCTGCCCATTTGACAGAATCTCCTAGCTCCTTCCCTCTCAACCAGGGCTGCAGCTTTCCGTCTTCTGTGATGTATTACCCTATGTTAGCAGAATTACATAGCATTTGCTCTTTATGAATGGCTAGTTTCACTTAGCACAGCATCCCCAAGACTCATGAACACTGCAGCAGCATCTAAATTTCTCTCCTTTATAGGATGAATAATATTCCTTTGTATGAATAAACCCCACTGAACTAAATGTTATTATGGTTCAGATAGGAGTCTGACTTTACTATTTTACATATACAAATAGAGTTGTTTGAGTATCATCTGTGACCCTCTAATCCCTAAAAGAGATAAGCATTAGGATTTAAATTCCTTTATTATTTCAAACTCTTAAATGTCAGAAAAGAAGAATCAAAATGCTGTTTCAGAAGATTTGTTTTAGAGGTGACCATACGTACTCAATATAAACAGTAAAAAAACCAAAACCAAAAACCAAAACAAAACCAAAACACAAACAAGCAAAACCATGTGGTATTGTCTTTCCTTAAGCTTTATAGTTTTTCTAATTTTTTCATTTTACAATCAAATTGTAGACTGCCACTGCGCATGGACACTAAAAGAAGCTGTAACTTAGAAGAACCTTTATTTATCATGATCATTACCAGCATTCAACTATAGTGGCTTTCATAAATCACCAATGCGCATATAAAAAGAAAAGAATTGTGAAAATTACTTGTGCATCTGAGTTGCCTGCCAATAGGTGGCGCTAGCCATTAAGTCAGTATTATATTTGTTTTTACAATGTCCTAAGATTAATAACCTACAAAAATTCTCCCACTGAAAAGACAAACCACCTTCAGGAACGACACAGATGAGCAGGACACGACGACTCCATTTCCCTCCTCCCAGTGCAGTTAGACTCCAATCGGTAGTCCTCAAAGACAGTTCAACTTACT
Source organism: Mus pahari (assembly GCF_900095145.1). Taxonomy (NCBI): domain Eukaryota; kingdom Metazoa; phylum Chordata; class Mammalia; order Rodentia; family Muridae; genus Mus; species Mus pahari. The sequence goes on along the minus strand of NC_034611.1, from coordinate 12,130,319 downwards.
GTAACAGGGACCTGATTACAGATTTGAGTTGTCCAAACATTCAAGAGAGGACCTTGGTCCTGTCCATGTTGTCTCTAGGGATCACAGACGACATCACCTCCCACTCTTAGATCTACCTTTAAAAACATATCTGAGAAAAGTAGAGGATTATTTAATATTTTCTTTAATTTTTGCAAGAAAATAGATGGAATTTCAGAAGCGAAGGGTCTACTGGCTCCAGCCAGGTTGCTGCCAACAGAACATAAAGGATTAATAACGAGACAGAATTTTATAACTCGTGTGCATCTCCTGCATTGCTGCAATAGGTGTCAACCAGTCGTGCAGTCTGGGAAATTAAGCTATATAAATGAAGTGTTTGTGTCTGTGTGTCTGTGTGTGTGTGTGTGTGTGTGTGTGTGTGTGTGTGTGTACACAATTGATTTTTATATTGAGAACTTGAATAATTCCAAAATTGATGCACTTTTGCAACACACACTACATGTTAGAGTAATACCATAGATTGAACATAATGACGCTGCTTCATTTTTATCTGTGGTCTCATACCGCAGAAGATGGTAGTTAGGCAAATAAACACCATGCTGTTATTTGGTATAAGCAAAGATATAAACAGGACTTGGAAGACAAAATTAGAACTTGAAATAATATAATTTTTCATATTAGTCCAAACTGAAATGGTTTCATGCTATATGGAAATCCTTAATCTTTGTCTCTGGTAGCATGTACTTAAAATGGTAGATGGTGAATGTTAGCGTGTACAATGAGAACCATCAGGATGAAGGGATGCTCTTTCTGAGCACTGGCAATATCGAGAAAACCTCCTGCTGACTCTGCACAGAGCACTGAGCGCTCGCTCCTCAATGACATTGTTGCAGAGCAGCGAAGTTTTCTACAGAAATTTCATTAGATATAGCCTAATTCAGTTGTCTTTCATGAGGTTCTCAGGATGAGCAGTTTGGGTCTGTTAAGCCGTAAAGCCAATGTGCTTCCCAATGCATCTCGTGTGTGCCTTCAACTCTTTATAGCTTTGAATAAACTTGGGATCATATGAGAAACAACCTAGTGCACCAAGCCCAACATTGAATGTAGCGGTTCATGAAACCTCGCCTTGTTCCTACACTCAGTTTTGTGAATGTGGATTGCAAGACTAAAGCTTGTAGGTTTTTCAAAGCAAAGACAACTTTCTTCACCCACCTTTCAGTGTCTGCTGTGACAAATCACGTCAGATCGATATTACTGTCCTCTTCTGTCCACCCAAGTACAGTTTCTCCACAAGTGCCACCGCTTCCCCACCTTTAAAACAATATCAGGGAGATCATCCTATGACAGAAAGTGCACTAGCAGTTAATATCCCTAAATAGGAAAAGAGTGGAACCTACCAGAGGACTCATTCAGCCCACATGGTCCTCACATCTGAAGTAGACTGGTATATGAATGCTCGTTGGCATTCAGAGAGGAAGGCTTTTCATAGCAAGTTAGAATAGAAAGTATGACTTTTCATTTTCTTGTTCTGTGCTGATGCATTTAGCAGGACGTAGCCCAAGAGGAATGAGGGCTGGCTGAGGGAAAGGGCACAGCTCCCACCTACTGCCAGTCAAAAGAAGCTACTGGTGTTTAGGAACAGGAACATCCACCAGTGGGTGACCCTGGAGTGCAGGTCAATAGGCTCAGGCAGATGAACAAAGGTCCAAGCTTGTTACTCCAGGTGGATCGTGATACTGTGGGAGCCATAGCACACTGACTTTTGAAAAAGCAATGTCTAGGTTAGAATAATAGATTCTGAGAAGCCACAAATCTGGTTAGGTGGGGGTTTCTCTGTAGTTTTAGATTCTAGAATTGTAGATAAGGAATAGCGGACTTGTGTATTTCTCCCACTAGCTAGTTATAATCCTCAGAATTCAGCCCTCTGTGAACTGTGATGTGATTTATCTACACCAGCACCTCTGCTTTCAAACTACCCTCTAAGCAAGCAGACCTACAGTGGAAGCTATAACAGTCAACTCTGGGTAATTTATGTAACGGTGGAACTGGTCGGGGCAGAGGAGCCAGCAAGAGAGGTTAAGTATCATTACACAGTTAATGATGGCATAAGGTTGAACCTGTAGAATTCCACATCTTAGCCCTACTGCATATTACAAGTGTCCCAGGGGAAATCGCCCTGAACCTCTCCTCTTTAAAGAGGTAGTCTCTCTAGTGAGATCTTTTGACACCAACACTGGGCCTTCTATGCAGTTGTGCAAACACCACCATCTAACTCAACCCTGTAAATCTTCAAATCATTCTGTTAGCGTCAAGCACCCTTCAAGGGAGTGCCTTGACAAAGGCTGACACATCAGCAGGAGAATGAATAACCTGGAAGGGCCAACCCAGGTGCAGAGAGAGCCCAGAGAGGTTAACCCAGGACACATCTCACTTCCCTTCCTCCTTTGCCTCCTTACAGCCCCCACTCATTATTAAGTCCATAACACTGAGGCCAGGCAAACTTCTTCAGCCTAGGAAGGCTTATGGATTAAGAGAAGAGCAAGAAGTGAATAGAACTGCAATATGAGTATATGAAATTCTCAAAGGATAAATAAAAATATTTTTTAAACATTCTCTAAAAAGAGGTATGTGACAAGTACATTAATGGGGCCCTTGTTTTCCATAGGATTCCCCCATCAGAGGCAGCGATAGAATGGGAACACACCATTTTCCAGCCCTAGGATGCATTCTCTACTGTATTAGCTATTTTCTCTTAGAACTCAGGTCATTGCCAGCCTGACCCAGCCAAAGTGCACTACTCAGTCTGCTGGGTTATACGATTTCTGAGACCAGAGAGGCTTCTCTTGATCCTGGTAACATGGATCAATGTGTAGGTGTCCAGAAAGTTTAAATGGGAGTGACAGTAGGGAGGATTAGGAGATGCCAAGGGCAGAACCCATTGAAAGCCTCGGAAGTATGATAGGAACCAGAAGCAGGGAGGAAGATAGATGAGATGGGCAATCTAATACTCATGGGGAGAAGACACAGGGAGGAGAATGGCTCTGCTTCTCAAAGGATAGATTCCTGTTGAGAGCCCTCCCCCCTCCCTTGAAAGCACTGGGAAAGCACTAAGAAGGGGAATGTTAATCTAGTAAGATCCTGCCAAGAGGACAAGGAGCCAGACGTCATGCAGAGCAAGTACTGAGTAAGTACTGAGTGCCAGATGGACTATTTGCTCTGTTGAGTGTCTCTAAACCAGCCAAATGGGAATCGCACTGTACAAGACAGTTAATCACGCCCCCAAATGAACCAGCAATCAGGAAGCTGCTGCTTAAAGATGTGCCCAGAATCCTAGACCCTACAAGGTTATGGAGAACACCTACCTCTTCCAGCTACTCTGGAAATGCCTTCCCTCACCCCTGTCTAATAAGCTTCAACTTGGTCTTGAGCTCCACAGGTCTCAGCATCCCCTCCTGTCCTCCTCTGCTCTCCATAAATTTCAGTCTCTATCACTCATGAGTGCATGAACTTGCTCAGTTTGTCTCAGATATCCAGGGAGAGGGGACCACTTCATGTTCTCTTGGAGCACAGACCACAGCCTAAATAGTTAGGTCTTTGAATAACTAATAATTTTAATACTTAGTGTAGTAGTTTAAGATTTTGGTTGTGAGAGGAAATCATGCTAGTTTCTTGTCAATAATGTAATAAAATGGTCCCTGTTATAAAAGGGGGGCACTTAGGATCATGACTTGGCAAGAATGATGAGGTAAAGCATCAGAAAAAATGCTCCCCCAGTTAGTTTGTTGTATTGGTCATTTTATGGTTTAACAATACAGCCAAAGTCATTTTCTGTTTTGAAACAGTAGTTTTTAGTTAATTTTATGTGTATGGGTATTTTGCCTGGATGTACACCACTTGTATGCAGTATGTGTGAAGCCCAGAATGGTGTGTCAGGTGCCCTGGAACTGGGGTTACAGGTGGTTACGAGTCATTATGTGGGTGCTGGGAACTGAGCCCTGGTCCTCTGGAAGAGCAGCCAGTATTTTTTTTTTTTTTTTTTTTTTTCCCGGTTCTTCCAAAGATCTATTTTCTTGAGAGCCCACGCCCATTCACAACACAAGAGGGTAAAACAAAACAAAACAAAACAAAACAAAACAAAAACTAAGGCAAGATGTTGGTTTTTTCTATCTTGTAGAATTCAGCCAGTGGCAAGCTGATCCTTGGACTTCATGACAACTGCTACTTTGCTGTGGTTCCTCCTCATATCGGAAAAGCCAAGCCTCTGTTCTCCATAGAGAGATGTGCCTTGCTGTTGGGTACATCTCCTTGAACTACAGGCAAACAAAGAGTGAAGGGTATAGGGCAGGGGAAAGCATGAACTGTTTTACCTGGGGAAAAGACTGAACAGAAGAGGAAAGTGCTGACAGAAAGAAGGGATGAGACATGAACTGAAGAGCACTATTTCTTACAACCAAAGAAAGTTCTCCTGATGCTTGAGAAATGGACCCATGGATGGCAGGTTCCTTGGTGCAAACAACATATAAATACCACTGATTTCTGTTAGCAGCCTGCTGAGTAGGAACGATGCTAGAAATATTCATTCTAATAGTGTTATTTCTTAAGCAGCCAGTATTCTTATTAACTGCTGAACCAACCCTTCAGTCCCTGAAGCAATGACTTTGACATATAGAATGGTTTAAGCCAAATTTACATTTAGGACTTAGGGCAATTAAATTTCATCTAGAGTAAAGTTAGAGGATTTGGTAGGTGGATACATGAAATAGCTTTAATGAATATACCACGGTTCTTAATATAATTGTTTTAATTACTTTTTCCATTGGCCTATAATGGTTTTTCTTTCAGTATGATTCTACTGGTAAAAGACATAAATCAACTGCTGACCATTAAGATGGCTCTTTATAACATGAAAATCATAAATGTCATGCTTTTCTTATACATAGGCATAAAGGTAGCTACATATATTTAAATTTAAAACAAAAAATTTTTTAGTCATTTTTTAAAGGAAAAAAGAAAAAATCACTGTGCCTACTTTCTGTAAAAATAGTTTTTAGTTGTTTCTGGAGTTCACAAGTTGTAATAAAAATGTTTTCATTGGTTTCTACACAGACACTGGCACAGTGTGCAGCATACAACATACCATTTGGACTACGAGACTAGAATATGAAGATCTGTGTTATCTGTGAGAATTCCTTGGCAATGGGGACTCAGCATCTCATAGCCAACCAATCCCAGGAGGAGAAGAGTCACTTCAGGCAGACACATCCTTATCCAGCACTGGACAGCATCCAAAGGAAACAAGGAAGACTTCTGACATCAGAAACCACCTGTTTTCAATGCTTTCGAGCATCCCTGTAGTTGACAGCAGGTCACAGGGCAGCTGTGCAGTCATGGAGCCTGCTCTGCAGGAGCAGAAGGAATGTCAGCTATGAACAAATCCAGAGGAAGTGGAGATAGACACTTCCAAATTCCTCTCCTTTTTTGTCTGCATGCCACTAATGGACCTAGATATTTTGAGCTGGCCTCAGAAAAAGTTCTAAAACTGAATTTTCAGTTTCTCATTTCCTTAAAAATGGATTTTAGATGTTTAAAACAAAACAGTAATGGTGAAATTCCAAAGTCACCCCAGACTATTTCCTGAGTCCCTAGAATTTGTTCAACAGCACATCAAATAGCTAAAATTTATTATTTCAAAAACATAATTAATACATCTTAAAAGCATGCAAGATAACAAATGAGCCTAGAACATTACAAAACATAACTTTTAAAATATAAATTACATTTCTTTATAAGACCAATAGACAATCCTGAAAAGAAATTAGAAAACTTCTATTACGAGATCACAAAGTCAGTCATAGAAAGCATTTACAATTAAATTGAATAAGTACGTGAATATAAAGTGGAGACAGTAAGGAATTGCTATTTGGTTAAACAAGTGAAAGCATAGCCCAGGTCTTTTAGCCAAAATATTTAATAATGTAAGATGGAAATATTCTTCAAAGGGATCTACGAATTTAACATGAACCTCATGATAGTTAATGCTTATTTTCAACTTGACAGATCTGAGAGATGGATTACTGGACATGTTCGTGAACAGCCATTTTAGTTACATTAATCTGTATGGAAAGATTCATGTTAATTGTGCCCAGAAGCATCTGGGGGCAGGGGTCCTGTACTGCACAGAATGGAGAACATTAGCAAGTTAGCACTTGCCCCTCTTTGCCTCCAGACAGTGAGTGAGATGTGACCAGCCTCTTCAGGCTCCTGCCACATACTTCTCAGCCTTGATGGGCTGTACCACGAGTTGTGAGCCACAAGAAACCTCTTCTCCCTTAGTTGCTTATAAGAGTATGCTATCACAGCAACAGAAAAAGAAACTAAGACATTCCCTGAAAATCTCAGCTAATTTATTTAAACAACTGTACAAGCAGAACCTAAAATTCATATGCAAATTCATAGAACACAGACAAACCCAAACACAATCTTAGGAACAATGAACAAAATTGGAAGATTTACATTTGAATTTCAACACTTCCAGAATTTACTAAACAGATACAGAAACAAGAACTGAAGTACTGTAGACAAGAGAAACACACATATTTCTAGTTCGTTTTTGTTTGTTTTAACTTAAGGATGCTGAGACAATGCCATGAGAAACCATCCTTTCTCAGTCAAATGAGGAAAATCCTAATTTTTTGCATAAAAATCCATGTGTAGCAGACATATCTGGAATCCTAGTGCTGGGGATGCAGAGAGAGACAAAAGGACGTCCTGAGCTCACTGGCCTCCCACCTGGGGTGAGTTAGAGAGCTCCAGGTTCAATGAAAGACCGTGCCTCAAAAACTAAAATGGAGAGTCGTAGAGGAGGGCCCAAGATGTGGATCTCTGGTTTCTGTGTTCATGTATGCAAGCTCACACACACACACACACACACACACACACACACACACACACAAATGCACATACCACAAGAGATATTTCTCCAAAGAAGATATAGGAATGGTCAAAACACATGAAAAGGTCTCATCCATATAACTGGACAGGGAAATGCAAATCCAAACCATGATGAAGTAGATTTCACTCTCATTAAAATGGCTCTCTTATCAAAACAATAGTTCATAGCAAGAGTGGCTAAGTCAGCCCAGGGGGAGAAGGGCAGTCGTCAAAAATCATTGACAAAAATGTAAAATAAAAGTCCCTCCAATGGTCAATGTAGAGTTACCATATAGCCCAACAGTCCTGCCCCAAGGTACATAATCAGAGAACTGAAACATACATCTACCAGAAACCTGAACCATGTTGGCAGACCACAGTTCCAAATAGTCAAAGGGTGGTAACAATCAAAGTGCCCATCAACTAGTTAGAAAAACATGCAAGAGCTACACAATGGAAATGGTTTAGCCACAAAATGGCTTTAAATACAAGGACCAGGCTTAACATAGATTACACTTAAAGTACACG
>NC_034611.1:12112455-12121667 GCF_900095145.1 Mus pahari | reverse complement strand
TTCCTGCCCTCACTGTTTTTTGATGATGAACAATGAATAAAATAAACTCTTTTTAATATGGAACAATGAATAAAATAAACTTTTCTTCCCAAGTTTCCTTTCGTCATGGTATTTTGTCACAGCAATGGTAACACTAATCAAGACACACAGAAATCGCAGTTTAAATTAAATTGAAACAATTACTTTTGTTGTATTTCTGAGACTTCAGTTGCTCCTTAATGTACATGAATGGGTGAATACAGGTTCTTGAGTTGGGACATTGAAAGGTGTAATCCCAGTGTCGAGAGACTACAATCTTTGGGGAGTCCTCCTCAAATACATTGACAGCTAGTACGTAATGTATGTGGTATGAAGAGGTCAACAGAAGTCAGGGTACACTTATAAGATGTGGTTCCTGAAAAATGAATCAAAGTTATTCAAGCAAAGCAATGGAAAAGAATTTCAGAAAAGGAGGCTCTTGGTGCAACATTTTTGCCCAGAGATTAGAGAGAGCTACAGTCCTCAAAGGTCAGGGAGAGGCCTGATCCCTGAAGTTCCTAAGCTGCCACAGCAGTAGTCTCCAGTCTGAAAGGTTAAAAATACACAACCCTCAAAATGATTTGATTAAAGAACAAAGAGCTTGATTTTTTTGATGAAGAAGAAGAAGAAGAAGGAAAAAAAAAAACAACTAGAGAACAGGTTAGAACAAGTCTGAATTCAAGTGGTCTTTGTCCTCTCTACCCATCTCTGGCAGGGTGCAAGTTAGTTGTGGCCAGGCGGCCACCAGTTGCTCCCAGGCTTGTATTCCACTGGCTTGCAAACCAGTAGACAGAGCTGTGTTCCTGGCCAGTTTTCCACATGACTGACATTTCACTGGGTGATTAGACCACAAGGCTAAGACAATCTCTCTGCAAGAGGAATCACACCTCCTACTCTCCCAGCCCTAGTCAAACCAGAAGGATGCAGAGAATGGCACGCCTCACATAAAAGGAGGCAGGCTGCCCCTGATGCGTGTCGTGCACAGTAATCAAGAGATGCCTGGGGAATCAGGGCATGATGCCTCGTGGAGACATTGACATTGGGCGGTAAGTGGTAGTACCGAGAGAAAGGTCACAGATCTGGAAGTTCTTAGGCTTGTCCAGGAAACATTTTGATTGCTGATGTTAGATAGTATCGAGACAAGTGAAGAATAATGAACAAACCTGAGTGATGAGAATGGCAGCGCTAAAAAGCTGAGTGTGGGGAAGTGTGCTCCAGTGAGAGGAGAGCTCAGCCCTACATCAGGGAACCTGACGAAGAGATCCATTTGCCAAGGTCCAGAGAACAGGAACCGCTCTGGGATAATTTACATATTAATGGTCCTTTATAGGAACTGCTTGGAACTAGATGTATTTCAGATTTCAAATTTTGAAATACTGGCATATATACAATAAGACGCATTTGATATGAACACTAATTATAAACATAAAATGCATATACATATGCACCATAAATACATATACACATAGCTGGAGGTAATTTTATATAGTAACTGCAACCTATCACATGGGATCACATGTGGAATATTCCAGTTGTGGCGTCTTGTTAGTGTTCAGCAAGTTTTGGATTATAGAATATTTGAACTTCAGATTCTCAGACGAAGGATGCTCAGGCTGCACCTGTGTGGCATCTGCTTAGTGCCTAGCTGTAGCTCCTAGTTTGAAGATCACAAGACCGGAGTGGACATTCCTGTCACCAGGCACATTTTCATTTGAGAAGGGTTCCTCCTAAGTGAAGAGATGGGATGATGGAGAAGACCCATCCCCAGTTCTCCTAAGAGCTGTAAGTTCTAAGACACTAAGGGTGTATATGTTCACAATAGGCAGCAATAGAGCAGAAGTACAGGTGACCTCTCCGCCCTGACCACCCTAGAGTTATTTCAGAAAGAGGGTCTTGCACAGGGAGAGATTCAGAACTGCTTTGTAGAATGAGATAGTCAAAATATTTTAAGATGGTGAAAATAATCGAACAAGCTGGATCATAATGGTATCTGGAATCTATACTCTTTGTGAAAGCTCCTTACCCCTAAAGACTGAGTAGACTGCATGTTGTAGGAACTGAGGACTATTACCAACCAGCAGGTTTCTGTCTCTACCAGGATACAGGGGAAAGTACCTAGAGACAGCTCACAGCATTAACGCCTGACATTTTGTACCTCAGGAACATTACATGCTTACTACCAAGTCACTTTAAGAACTAGACAAAGCTCTAATGGATTTCTTCACAGTACCGCAAAGGGGAGTCACTCCTAAACCTTCCCTACAAAGAAATCCCTGGTGGGTGTCTCCCTGCAGATTTGCATGTAAAGTCAAGAAAAGAAAAAAGGGGAGAAGCTGGTCCTGGGTTGGCAAATAGGCTGGGCAGCCCTTCACCAGGAGTGTGTAGGTACCCATTGTAAAAGGGCTTGCGAGGGAATCAGCAGAGGCCAAGGCACATCAGTACACTTCAGACTGTAGCAGAAGCTCTCCTCGGACAGTCAAGGGGCAACTAGCCTTGTTTCCTTCTACAAAAGGGTAGAAAAAAGCCTGGGATAATCCTTAAGACAGAAACAAACAAACAGACAGACAAACAAAAAAACCTGCTTTAGAACTGAAGATTGCCCAGAAAGTGTTGAGAAGTTCTAACTGTACTGTGAGGAAATGAAAAACAGGAGGTGACATGTTTGTGTTGGGAGGACGGGAAGGATTGCTTATGTATTTCCACAAGCAATTATAACATCATTAAGGAAATATGAGAAAGTCATTACCATTGCACAAACACCTGCTAATCTATGTTTTTGGACATCATTCAACTGAATCCAGTAGTTAATGTATGGTTTTTCAAATTATACAGGAATTATATTTTCGTGTTGCTAATTCCTCTTGAGTTTGAATTGGTGATTTCCTTAAACATTCCATTTCTAAATAACATTGAAGATAACACATGTCATACTGGCATTCTCACTAATAGTGGGATTACACATTCCCAGCCCTCGAAATGAGTGTGAAGTTTTGCGGTACTTATTTGAATAGTCAACCAGCTGCATAGAGAATGTGCATTGCATGCCTACAAATAAGGAAACAGGGAAACATGACACTTCCTTTCTTCGGTCAGCCTGTATGCCTATTCTCTGTGGGGGCCCTTTTGGGGGGTAAGCAAATCACACCCATGGTCTGTTAGGAATGGCCAGCATTGGCAAACAACCCATCTAATTACCCTGAATGTTGCATTAGGAGGCGATAAGAACAGGAAGGGCTTTGGAGAATTTTGAGAATTCTCCTTGAATTTGGAGGTTTTTTTTTTTTTTCCAAATTGATTCTAAGGTTGAACTTCTCTCAGTATTCAGGAGGCTGGAATACTAATGGAATTACTATAGGAGTAATTCTTTCCTCTTGTTTTTAGATAGCAGAGGTGTCTTGTACTTGAGAAATTCTAGAGTTACATGAGCTGACTCCTTACAGTACTAAAAATAATGATTGTTATTATTTAATTAATATTGTATAGTTAATTATCTAATTTAAATAATTAAACAATAATGGTAATATAATGGTAAGTATTATTAAAGTTGACAAAGAACTTTATTTGTTCTGGAGAGTCACCTGTGTGCTTCAGAACTTCTGGAACTGCTTCTGGTAACCTTGAGCACACTAAAGCACACTGTCTTGTTCTGAGGCCTGGACTCTCCCAGGGTGACAATGTAGCCAGTCTGTACATCCCTGAAACAAGGGATCAGGACATGTTCTTGTGGTACTTTTGAAATTGACTGTATTTTCGGACCTACAGGAAATGAGCTAAGCAGATGACAATAGTCCTGTACCTTCATCTTGGTCACAACACCAGAAAGAATCTGACCTTGGGTAGAGACATTATCAGGGAAGGGGCATTTCTTGCCCATGTAGGACCCCTCAGTGACCTTCATGAGCATCATGAAGCCTACTCTCCTTGTAGTACCTAAGGAGCTTCTCCTTTGTCAGTTTCTCCAGGTAGAACCCACTTTTAGTTTTGGAAGATTGTGAACTGCTTTTGGGAAGTATACTTTGTCTGAATGTCCACCATCTTCCTGGCAACCCAAGAGAAAATGTATTATTATTATTTTTTAATCTCAAGAATTTGGTTTCTTTATGGACTTTTAAAAATTTATTTTATTAGATATTTTCTTCATTTATATTTCAAATGCTATACCGAATGTCTGCTTGTGGACGTTGTACATCGTGGTGCGGAGCCTAGTGCGCACCACGATGTACAACGTCCACAAGCAGATGGCTGACTAGGCCATCTTCTGCTATATATGCAGCGAGAGACATGAGCTCTGGGGGTACTGATTAGTTCGTATTGTTGTTCCACCTATAGGGTTGCAGACCCCTTCAGCTCCTTGGGTAATTTCTCTAGCTCCTCCATTGGGGACCCTGTATTCTATCCTATAGATGACTATAGGCATCCACTTCTATACTTGCCAGGCACTGGCATAGCTTCACAAGAGACAGCTATATCAGGGATTTTTTACAGTCATATAAAAACTGCAATTCGATGGTATCTGAGTGACCTGTGACCAGGCTATAATCTGAAAAACCAGTAGTCTCTAGAAAGAGCTCATGAACAGACTCTATGTTTCTTTGAGAGCCAATAACTTCATCTGACATATCAGGTGCCAAAAAATTGTGTAAGGATCTTTCTGGAACAGTTAACACATATATGCTTCCCATATACCAAGCCCTGAGGCAAATGCTTAAGCTCACTTAATCATCATAATATTTCCATTGCAGAAGCCAGGAAAGCCAAACACTGCCCTAAGCCACACTGTTGTCTAAGTCCCCACTGGAAGAAGAAGCCAGGCAGTATGAGGTGTGAGCTTTGCTCTTCAGTGTGGCATGGAATTGTGTCTGTGTGAGAATGTCTCACCCTTGCCCAGATGTCTCTTCTCTTCATTAATCTTAAATCTATATTTTATAGAGAGTATTGCTGAGTAGTTCCTTCTGCCATGACAACCAACATCACTTTTCTTAAAGCATGTGTGATTTGGCCTGAAGTCTAGAGAAGGGATGGGGCAGCTGTGACAGCAGTGGGAGTCAGGAAACTGAGGTCCACATGTACTCCTCTCTGGATGAGCTCTCTTTGGCCTTGAGGTATCCTGGTATACATACAGAAGCCAGTCCATATACCTTCCATATACCTTCTCTACATGCAGGCTGATGGAGTCAATAACTTCATGGCATAAGATTTGAGAGATTTAGACAGAGTCTTAAAGCAGGTGGCAGGGAATAGCGCTAAACCAAGCACTGTATTTTGCAGAAGTCTCTCTGCCTCAATTTTCTGCCCACAAATCCATCTTTGCTGATGAAGAGTGGTGCATAACTGACAGAATGTTATTTGGATGATAGAAACTTCTTGGTTCCAAATGCTCAAATGATAGCTTGATATTTAAGAACAACTAGAAAGCTAGAGAGAAAGGACCAATTCAGACTTGAGCGTATCTAGATGAAAACAGGATTTTCAACATCATTAACAACAGATGAGAGAGAAAGTTGAATTGGGGGTTATTACAGTTTATGTCTTTGCAAAATGCACAGAATTTGTGTGTCCTTTTTGACTTTAAAATGATGGTATGTGGGTTATGGAGAGGTTCAGTAACAATGCGTGTCTCCCTTTTAAGTGTTATCCAAAAGAGTCTTTTCAACTTAATCCACTTTATTCAATATAAGCTTCTCTTTTCTGGAAAAAAAAAACTACCACAAAAATATGTGTTTGGAAGTTGTGTTCTGCTGAAATCCTTAAGTGTAATACTTTTGACATTGTGTGTGTGTGTGTGTGTGTGTGTGTGTGTGTGTGTGCGCGCGTGTTTGATGAGCACACACATGCCTGTGTATGGTCAAAGGACAACCTAACAGACACAAGCAGACTTCCATGTTTTATGTTTTCTGTGAAAAGAAGTTCTTTCTGATCTTTGACATGAGTGAGAATTTGTTAGTTAATAAAATCCACAGAAGTATCCCAGGTGAAGAAAACCAAATATTATAGAGAGGCCTATAGACATCTCATCAATATTTGCAACCAAACCTGTCATTATTGGAGCAGCTTCATCACAATTTGGTTATCAGCTGGACATCCTCATAAGATAGTGCCTTTACCCTGAAACACATCTTCCTCTTCTAATGTGGGGCCCAGGCCTTTTGACCTCTAAGCCCTTTCCAGGGAAGGCATAAACGGACATGTGCACTGGGCACACATGTTTTAGAGACAATGTCAGAGAGCCAGCTTGAGCTTGAACTCTGAAAAGAATTGGAAGCTGCATGGTGTTTGGGTCCCCTCTTATTCCTGTATCTCCTCTTCCCCAGAACTCCTAACTGGTAGCAAAGCCACCATTCTTTAGTCCTGATGGAGCACATCTCCCCCACATCTTTGGTGCTTTCTTCCCAGTTCTCTCATCCGAATTCCCTTTCTTTCCCAGGAATCCTTCATCCAGAGACTTTTTTCTCCGCCTCTAAATCTTGTTTCACACTGTTAATATACAAAAGGAAGCAAATGACAGGAGTCTAAGGAACAGGCCTTCTGCTGTCTGTGAGAGGGACACTTCATTTCAGCTGCATCACTAGCATTTTTCTTTGACGATTTTTGTACTTCATGATTGGGCTATCATCCTTTGTGTCTGAAATGGAGAGAGATGAAGGTCTACAGCTGACTCAGAGAGAAAGTGAAGGAACCCCCGCCCACCTAACTAATCAAATTGCATGCCTATGAGAGGGTGTGGCCAGGAATAGTCACTGGACAGATAGTCCAATGATCAGAGTCCAGAGGGGAATCAGACAGGCAAATAAGTACCCAGTGTACAGTGAGATATGATAAAGGCTGATGTGAACTGATTCTGGAGTTTGGGATCAGGAAAGCAAGCAAATAGCATTGTGCTGAGAGGGTGGAGGCCTCAGAAAGGAGTTGACCTTTAACAAGAGATTTGGAACAAACAAGGTGCAGTAAAGATAGACGGGGTGCATCTTCTGACAGTAGGGGAACAGACATTCCAAAACCACATGGGGAGAGCAGAGTCAAAGGCGTGTCTGAGAAACAGTCAAAGTAGGAATGGTAGGAGACTGCTTGAAACAAGTCAACCGAAGGATCCCAAGGAACTGCAGCTGGTTAGCAGTGTGGATGTTATCCTGCAGGTCACAAGGGGGACCGAAAGGGTTATAAATGCTCAAAGGGCAATGACAATTGTGTGGACTTGAACGGAAACTCTGGTAAGCAATTAGGAGGAAAATTGGAGGTGAGCTGATTAGCAGTCCAGGAAAAGGACGAAGTGAGCATAGCTAAGAGATGGGGAAGCCAGGAACAGACACAAGCCATGTCTGGAAGCTGCTTGGTTTCCAAGGTCCACTGCACAGTGGGAGGAGGGACAGTGGAGAACGAGGCACCAAAGATAACTTCACAAACTTGTGTTCAAAAGCTATTGTGTCGAGTTTCCAAATAAATGCATAACAATATCATTGAGCAAAACATGCGTGTAAGTCAAAGAGTGAACTTAGGGAGGGAAAGTTCATGTGTTCAGGGCACTTTCCCTTCAGGTTGCTTGCTGGGTGTCAGTCTGCATTGGGAAATGGTGGCATAAAGCCCATGAATCAAAGCCACACTTGGAAATCATTGGGTATTGGTCAGAGCTAGAGCCAAAGACTTGAAGGCCCAGGGGACCTGTATAAGGTAGAGGAAAAGAAAACCTAGGTTAGAGCCTTGGCAGGGCAAGGGGCAAGCAGAAGATTGGAAAGTCATGAAAGTAGGAAGAGATACGGGGAGGTTTACTGTCTTCACATCAAAGGGAGAAAGGTTTTCAGGAAGGGAGTGGACAACAATGTCAGAGGCTTAAGGGTGACCAAGTAAGATAAGGAATGTAAATGCAAGGAGGACTTTGAGATCTGGAATCTGTAGGTAATCATAGCACAACCTTCAGGTAGGAGGCATGTGTGTTACGGAAAGGATGAGGTCAGTGTGACGTCCCTGCGAGTCAAGGACTCTAGAGCCCTCCACACCCTAAAAATGATGAGACCGCCAAGTATGTTGCTTATGTGTGTCACAACTATTCATATTAACTACATTACAAACTGATACAGAATATGTTTTAAAATAGCTGCTTACTTGTTCTTAAGGTAATAAATCTGAGTATGAAGAGGTGGCTTAAGAGTCAAGTACACTTACTGCTTTTGATAACGGTTTTGTTTCCCAAGTCCTATCTCACAGCTGTCTATAGCTCAAGTTCTAAGGGGATCTTAGATTTCTTAGCTCCACCAGTCCTCTCATTCAAGCACACACTCCCATATACACATTTACATACACACAATTAAAAATTAATAACACCAAATCTGCATGTAATAAACTTCTTAATAATCTATCCATGAGGACCTCAATACAGATCTCCAGAGTCCAGAGATGTTTGTAAGCCTAATGCTGTCGAGGAAAGGCTAAAACAAGAGCATTGCTGAGGCTTGCTGGCCACCAGCCTCTACCCAGGTTCAGCAAGAAACTTTGTTCTAAATGAATAGAACAACGTGGTTGTTAAGGAAGGACACCCCATGTCTCCTCTGTGAGGGCACATAAAAGCATGAACATCTGTGTACAGAGATCACACCCATACATACCTACACACATACAGATAACAAATACATTCTCAGCAACTTAAACGCCATTTTTAAGTAAAAAGTAACGAGTTCTCGAGGCAAAGGAGTACAGTCCGGCTAGGTAGTGGTGCCGCATGCACTCAGGGGGCAGAAGCAAGCAGACCTCTGTGAGTTAGAGAACATCCTGGTCTAAAAGCACGGTCCAAGACAACCAGGCCCCCACGGAGAGACCCTGTCTCAGAAACAAAACAAGCAAAAAGATTCCACAGTCCAGTGGAATCCTAAATTGCCAGCCTACGTATACGTAAGGCAATTGTGCATTCCCCTTTTTTTCCTGCTATGAAAACCCAGAAATCCACTTGGGTATCACAGACTGTCTTTTCATAAGGAAACACTCAAAGATGAAAACACCTGAACGTTCTCCTCCACAACCTGCATTAGCATTACAGCGCGCGTGCGTGTGTGTGTGTGTGTGTGTGTGTGTGTGTGTGTGTGTACTTTATAATAGAAACTGGCTGCCAAGTAACAGAAGCTAAGGGATTTGTGTAAGTACATTGTTTTCGATCTCATTAGCAAGTTTCAGCTCCACCTTCTGACTACAACATTAGGACTAAGATG
>NC_034611.1:12104955-12107455 GCF_900095145.1 Mus pahari | reverse complement strand
AGGTCACAGGTAGACATTAGGTATCTTTCCTCAGTCTCTGTCTTTTTACATTTACTTTTTTCCGTTCATGTTAATAGTGCATGGGAGGTCAGAGGACAACTTTCAAGAGTCAATTCTCTCTATCTGCCATGAGTTCAGAGATCATACACATCCGGCTTGATTAGCAAGTGCCTTTACAGCTGAGCCAGCTCTCTAGCCCCACACTGCTATTTCATTAGCCTTCTGGAACACAGAGCTGAAGGACCACCGTTAAGTGAGCAACTGTCTCCGTGGTGCTTTGGGTAAGAAGGAATAGCCATGCAGACTTTGAAATATTATGACCTTTTGGTCCATGGATAGCTGCCTCCAAATTTTCACATGGTATCTAGCAAGGAAGCTCTGTTCTCTCTGTTGCAGACACATAGGGCAGTGACATATACCACAAGCATGTGTGAGAGACAGGAAGCGGATATCAATGAGGTGGGAAAGAGGGCTTTAGGAATCAGAACTCTCAGCCGAGCGTGGTGGCACACGCCTTTAATCCCAGCACTTGGGAGGCAGAGGCAGGTGGATTTCTGAGTTCGAGGACACCTGGTCCACAGAGTGAGTTCCAGGACAGCCAGGACTACACAGAAAAACCCTGTCTCGAAAAAACAAAAACAAAAAAACAAACAAACAAGGAATCAGAACTCTCAGGGGACTCAGTCATAAGAGGTAATGTTATTAAATCAAAATGTGAGTTATTAGAAATTTTATTATTTAATAGTAATTGCACAGTTATTAGGAATTGTTACCAGGTTTTGGGTTAGGGACTTTGCAAATCCAAACTCGTTTTACCTTCAGGATAGCATTTTCAGTTTGGTGCTGTCAGAGTTTTCAGTGTTCAGATGACACCAGGCAGTTAAAGAACTCATTTAACGTCAGGGTCCCTGGGATAGGAACCCTGGGTAGTTAGCTACCAGTGACCTGGATGTTTTATTTCACTTGTAATCTGTGCCCTTTTACATTCTAGACACTTGAGATATATTCATATTTTAAATATAAATAACACAAATAATGAGAGTGCTTAAAGAACTGAAACAACCACTGAGGGGCTGAGAAAATAGCTTAGCTGAGAGTTTGCTGAGCACACAAACTTAAGGACCTCGGTTCAATCCCAAGCATCCGTGTGAAAAGTCAGGCGTGGAGGCAAGTGCTGTAATCCCATTGGTAGAGAACAGGCAGATCCCTGGGTCTTGCAAAATAGCCTAGGCTAACTGGTGACTGCGAATCCCAGAAAGAGACCCTGTCTTCTCTGGCATTTTCAGTGATACCCAGGGTTTCCCTCTGGCTTCCACATGCATGTGCACATAAACACCCCCCCCCCACACACACACATACAGTAACCCCTCAGTTATTCCCTCTCATTTATTCAGCACTTTCTGACAATTAGGACCATACCTAGAGATTCTGAGGTTGTTCTTCACTAGTGAACTCAGCCAGAGACCAGGGTTCAATTATAGCACAGCTCTCATCCAGTCTCTACCACACTGCAGAGTGGTTTTCTGTGTGCCTTCTGCATGGTCTTCAATGCCTAGACCTGGATCACCAACCTCTCAAACTCCAGCTTGGGCCATGTCTGTCTCTGCTGAGCAGAGGTAGTCACTCCTTCTTCCTCCCTGTGTGTTCTCCAAGGGGTCTGCTAGTCCATATGTGTTCCAAGGTGTGCTTGCCGCACCTCACACGCCAGCATGCAGGTCTTTGAGGAGAGATAAGCTTGTACTAATATGACTTCTCATCCCTTAAACACACTTCCCAAATATGCTACCTATCTGTTGAACTAATGTGGCAAAGCTCCTTTGAGAAGCCCCTCTCCTCCGAAGTGCAGCTGCCTCAGGGACAACACCCCAGGAAGCTGAGAACCCCAAGTATGTAGTTACCATAGTTTAGAAGTCACTGATGACATTAATAAGAAAAAAAAAAATCTTGAAAGAGGGTGTGAATGGTTTAGATGGTAAAAAGATGACGAGCCAACCCATTTGATAAGTTGTGTTGTGCGGAACAGCAATTTGACAGGCTAATAGCCACGGGGACTAAGGCTGGAAGGATGGTTCTTGTTCTTGTTGTCTAGGTGTCGCTGTAGTTAAGATGACAGAGACCTCTGAATATTTATGAGAAAGAAGGAAAGTCAGTAGAGATATGGAAGGAATGATGGAGGTTGTGGAGTGGCGCCCCTGACAATCAGATTTCTCAAATGAGTCATCTAGATTTCTTTCTTCATATTCTAAAACTCTCATCTCATGTGAGTATGTATTTTTCTTCTTTTAAAGATCACCAATGACTTCCAGATTGCACAAACAGCAAGGCTACTTCTCACTGTAATAAGTGTAAGCCTGATTATGAGGGGAGGGGCAGAGAAGTCCTGACTGGCATTTCTTTCCTCTTCTCTCTTCTCTTCTCTTCTCTTCTCTTCTCTTCTCTTCTCTTCTCTTCTCTTCTCTTCTCTTCTCTTCTCTTCTCTTCTCTTCTCTTCTCTCCTCTC
>NC_034611.1:12096636-12104657 GCF_900095145.1 Mus pahari | reverse complement strand
TCTCCTCTCCTCTCCTCTCCTCTCCTCTCCTCTCCTTTCCTCTTCTCTTCTCTTCTCTTGCTTTTTCTTTTTTCTCTTCCTTCTTTTTTCTTTCTTTCTTTCCTTTTTTGTGTGTGTGTGTGTGTGTTTTGAGACAGAGTTTCTCCATGTAGCCATGTCCTGGAATTCTCTCTGTAGATCAGGCTGGCCTTGAACTCTCAAAGATCTGCCTGCTTCTGCCTCCTAAGCACTGGGATTAAAGGCATGCACCACCACCACCCATTGGCATTTTATTTTTTTAGACATATGAAGTCAAAGCAACAGAGGTAGATAAGATATTTGAAGAAGAATTGCATAGTTGTTTTAAGAGCATTGTGAAAAGGCTGGAGAGTAGGTAGACTAGAGAAGTGAGAGGTTTCCAGGAGTATGTGGCATCCTGGGAGTCTGGTGTTGGAGCATTTCCAGTCATCTCTGGCTGGCTAGCTGGGCTGTCTCTCAGCAGCCTTCAGCTGCCTGGTACATAGCAAGATGAAGAATGTGTTGAGATCATTTGGATTTCAAGCTTGCCAGGTGTGCAAGGTTCACATCATAAGCCACAGGATCCAACCTGCACATCAGGATAAGTCATGAAGAAGGGCCCATAAATGGGAAAGAGTGGATGGGAGGGGGAGTGGAAATGGCCTAGAGAGAGGAAGGGTGACTGTGACAGATCTCAGCAAGCTTCTGGGACAGGCTATGTGTCAGTGAGGAGGATGTCTGAGACTGAGGGTGGAGGTGGAGCCATTCAAGAGATAATGTGGTTTAGACTTCTTAGCCTGCACCGTGAGAACAGGAAGCCAAAGCTAAGCAGAGAAAAAGGTCATTAGGTCAAAGATCTAATAGGTCACAGGGTCACATGTGTGCCCAGAATAAAGGCAAATGTGAAGATGAAGATGAATGAGATTTTGAAGTTTTCCAGGAGCAGTGACAAGTGTCTAGTGGTAGGCTCAGCAGAGGGGTTCTTCAAGCTTCATTTATGAGGGATGGACAAGGAGGAGAAGGAGCTTGAAGTGCAGTGATGCTCAAGTTCCCAATTGCAGTGCATAGGCTTTCAACCAGTAAGTTAAATGTATATTATTAACCAGTGCCATGAAAATTTAGAGAATACTAAGGTATATGGTGGCCTTTGAATGATAACAAAGGGTCTTGCTGTATAAATGACACCAGGACCTCCCAGAGGGGACTGAGTCCTATCCTCTGTTTCTCCTCCTCCCTTCATTGCCCATATTAGCCACAGTTTTGAGCACTCTCCAGGGCACATGGTTGACACTTTCCTTCAGGCTCCAGGCCCTGCTGGTCTCAGTCCCAAATGTGTTGTCTCTAGAACAGGATACCAAGGTTGACTCTCTGAACTTCCCTGATATTCACTGTCCCCCTCACCCACCTCTCCCACCAGCTCCCTACAATGGCTAGAACTGTTTTCTATCTCTTCAAGGAAGCAAGCACTCATCACATCTAGTCCTTTACCGTGTTCCCTGACACACCATCTCCAGCCTGTGTTACAACCTCAGAACTCAGTGTAGTAAGCATTCTCTAATGTCTACAAAACGTTCACCACACTGAAGTGTAACTGGTTTAAGTATCTATTTCTTCTTCCTGAGTATCAGCCCCAGAAGACAGGATGGTGTCCTGTTACTGCCATGAACCTGGCACTTGGCAGAACTCCTAACGTGCCAAAAATGTGCCCAGTAATCTTGGTCAGAATACCCAGTGAAAAATAGAAGCCATATGATTGATCCAATTTATCGTTAAAGTGCACAAGACCCAGTGTCCTTTGAAAGTGTGGGAAAACAAATGACTCCCCCCAAATACATATGTAACAAATTCCTATGAAGTACACACACCCAATGATCCTCCAAAATATTTCAAAAACAACTCCCACAAAGTGTATGAGACCCAGTGTTCCCAAAGCACATGAAAACAAAAACCTTCCCAAAGTGTATAAACCTACATTGTTCGAAGTATATGGGACCCAGTGACTCTTCAAGTCTATAGGACACAATGACCCCAAAGTGAATGAAAACAACTCCCTAAAGTATATCAATCCTAATCCCCTAAGTGTGGGATTCAATGACCCCTGAAAGTGTATAGGATCCAGTGATGTCCCCAAAGTATATGTGAACCAAAGACACCCCAACAACTCCCCAAAGTATATGGGACCTAGTTACCCTTCAAAGTGCCATTGTCTCATATTTAGGTGAATGAAGAACTCATCAACCATTGACAAGACAGTGATCACAGCAATTTGGGTTCTGCAACTGCTGTAGTATTTGCAAGACCCCACTCTGTGCTCAAACTCCCACTCCCCCAAATGTAGGCCTCACCAGAGCAGAATTTGCCTATCACCAGGCAAGGATTGTGACTCTTAAAATATACATATTCTTTTAAACAATAAGAAATAAGTAAAAGGTCTTTAATCCTGACAACTTCTGTATTAGACATTTTTTTTTTCTGGGGCTGTTATAAAATACCACAACCAAAGACACCTTAATAAAGAGAGAGTTTGTTTTGGTTTACCGCACAGAGAGGTACAGAAACCAGGACAGGAAGGAGACATGGCAGCAAGAGCAGGGAGCTGAGAACTCCCATCTCCAGTAAAAACACAAAACCGAGACCAAAACTGAGTCTATACAATCTCAAAGCCCATCCTGACCCCTCCAAGGAAGCTTGAACCACCTAGACCTTCCCAAACAGCTCCACCAACTGGAAACCAAGTATCTTAACAGCCAAGCCTGCCGAGGACATCTCATCCAGACACCACAACCACCTCTTACAAGGCAGTCAAGAAAAGATCATAATTTTAAAAATGTAAAGACATGAAAGGAAGTATTTACAGCGCTAACATAGTAGGAAAGGACAGTTTTCACTCCACCTCAGAACTACATTTTTCTACTGCTGTGAGATACTGCAAAACACTCCTAGCCATGAGAACTGGTCATTCAAATCTAAGAGCAAATCATTTCTTAAATGTAATTAGATTAGAAACTCTCTATTTAAAGTCAGAAGATTCGGCACTTATAAACTAGATTGGTAAGCGAAAATCTAGAAATTACTTATCTCTGGGTAAATGTGAGCTTGTGGGGCAGTGGGCCAGCTCCATTGTAGGTTAGCACAGAGCAAGGGCACACTGCCCTAACTCACTTTGTCCAGGAGAAATTGGCTCAGGGGACAGAGGATCTGTGTTTCCCAGCTAAGTTCAAGGGACATCAGAATTCAGTCAGTTGTTCTTGTGGTCCAACAACTGAGGCTAAAGAAGAGGCTAAAAAGTCTTTCATTTTTCATTTTAGAGTCATATGACTCCTAAACATATTTCTTATGTAATAAATCAAGTGTTTTCCTGATGTTCCTTACATCTGAAAAAGTTGTGATTTCTCAATAACAATTCCTTGGCTAGGCTTTACCATAACCCATGGAGAAAGTCTATTTTTAGCTTAGCCTTTATGGCAGGAAAACACAGTCATATGTGGAAAATGATTTCACTAAGTCACCCAGTGAGCAGTTCACAGGACGCAGCTGGACAAATTAGACTTCTTGAGGTTCTAGTAATACTTGCAGGCAAAGAAGAATTCTTACAAAACCCTCTTGGCATCACAGTAGGGCACTAGGTAAAAGGCAGAGGTACAGAGTACAACATACAGGAAGAGAAAGCTATAGCAACAATCAAATCACACCATATGCTTGCATGAAATTTTCATTATGAAAACCATTATTTTATATTAATATATGCAGATGAATACCCCATTTCAAGTGGGGGTTGCTTCCTTTCTCCATTTGTGAAAATTCTGTATCATTTCTTTTTTTTTAATCAAGAATCTGAAAAAGTAAGAGCTATGCCTAAGTTCTAATATCTTTAAATTATATGTCAAGAGCAAGAGAATCAGTAATGACCAGTCAGGTTGCGGTACTGTTTTTGCTAGCAACCAAGCTATATAAATATATGATTTATAGATAAATATATAATAAAGTACATTTTATATGCCCAGGATGTATGTGTGTATATATATATATATATATATATATATATATATATATATACACACATATATACATATATATTATATATAGTATGTACATATACATATATTGTTGTATATATACATATATATTATATGTATGTGTATATATGCTATTTTATAAATATCACAAAAAGGAGCTAAAGAAATGGCTCATGATATTAATATCTTGCAAAGGACCCAGATTTGATTCCAAGCACCAACATGGAGGTCCATAATTTTCTGTAACTCCATTCCCAGGAGATGCAACACCCTCTCTGGCCTCTGAGTTCACTGCATGCTCATGATTCAGACACACATTGTGCAGACACACATGCAGGAAAAACACCCATAAACATAAAATAAAAAAAAAAATCGAGCAGAGACTGAAGGAATAGACAACCAATGACTGGCCCAACTTGAGACCCATCCCATGGGAGAGAGTCAACCCTGACACTGTTCATGATACTCTGCTATACTTGTAAACAGGAACCTAAGATAACTGTCTCCTGAGAGGTGCCATCCAGCAGCAGATGGAAACAGATGCAGAGATCCGCAGCCAAACATTAGCTGGGGCTTGGGAGGTCTTGTGGAAGGTCTGGGGATAGAATCAGCTGAGCTGGAGGGGTCAAGGACACCACAACAAGACCTGCAGAGTCAACTCACCTGGGTCCAAGGGGGCTCGCAGAGACTGAACCACCAACCAAAGTGTATGCAGGGGCTGAACCTAAGCCCCCCAACATTTGTACAGATGTGCAGCTTGGTCTTCATGTGGATCCCCTAAAAATTGGAGCAGGGACCGTCTTTGACTCTGTTGCCTGCCATCGGATCCCCTTCCCCTACCTGGATTGCCTGTTTGAGCCTCAATGGGAGAGGAGGTGCTTAGTCCTGTTGGGACTAGATGTTCTAGGGTGGGGTGGTACCCAAGGGGGGCCTGCCCTTCTCTGAGAAGAAGGGAAGGAGGTAATGGGGGGAGAGATTTACAAGGGCAGTACTGGGAGGAGAGAAGGAAGAGGGCTGTGACTGAGATATAATGCAAACAAAACCAATAATTATGGGGAAAAAATAAAACTATCTGGCAAGCACAAATGAGAAAAAAATGGTTACTAGTTCTAGCTAAAGATTTTAAATAATTTGTAATTTCAAGGCCTCAAATAATTTTATTCAAATCTCTAATTTTAATTTAATTTAGTTTTAGACAAGGTCTTACCATATAACCCTGGTTAACCTGGAAAACTCTACATAGACAAGGCTAGCTTCAAATTCTCAGATATACCTGTCTTTGCCTCCTAAGTGCTGGGATTAAAGGTGTGTATTAGGATGCCTGGTCTGAAATCTCTAATTTTTATTATCACCATAAGCATAGCCTTAAATGGTCAATAGGTTTGCCTAATCATGTCAGTTTAATGATATTTGCTGCTGTCCTCAATCTAAAGTTAAATAATAGAAAGATGTAGGGTATTAAAATGCATCCTTTGTTGTGAGCATAGCTCCTTACATAACAAATTTTAGGATGCTCCCTTTGTTAGCTATGAAGATACAATAGATGAATAAGTCAGAAAAATATTGGGGAATTTGTAATGGATAACTTCCTTCACTGTTAGATTCTGTTTCAATGTTGTCTCGCAACTACATTGAAAGATCACTTGGGAAACAGAAGTAGTTGGATCTTTGTGAATTCCAGGCCATCCAGAGCTACATAATGAGACCCTGTCTTAGAGAGAATAAAAGAAAGAAGGGAAGGAAACAGGGAAGGAGATGTCTGTATATTTCATGCAATATTATGTATGTATAAATCTATGTACATATACATATGAGTACATATACATGCTTATTAATGTTTGCCATTGTTTTCTTTGACCTTTGGAATTAGAATCTCACTATGTGACCCTGGCTACCCGGAAACTAGCCTGTAGACCTGACTGACCTCAAACTTGAAGCAATCCTCCTGTGAAATGGAAATTTCTGTTGTTGTCGGGGTTTTTTTTTTTTGTTTTTTTTAATAACTCAGTTGTGTCACATGACGCTTTGCTGAATGCAGACATGTGAGAGGGTGCATGATGTTTAGAAAGAATATAAATGGAACCCCACAAACAATGAGAGGACACTCTTGTATTGTTATCCCATGCAATGCTTCCCTGCTCATTGCCGGTCTCCACTGTGCCAAAGAACTTCTCATGGTATTCCAGCTGCTTCTGTTGACTCTTTCCACCACTAAAGATGGATGTTTGGTGTCGGCTATTGAACTGGACTGCTGGTATCCTGACAACCAAGAGGGGAATCACCCCAAGGAACTACTTCTAAACAGGTCCACAGCATTCCTTTCCTATTAACCACCTTGTCCCCCTACCTCTGGTCAATGGGTTACAAGGGAGGTTGAAACATTTAAGCACCCTAAATAAAGTAAGTTTTGAAAAGCCCTAAGCATACATTCATGCCTTTCCTCCTGAGTGCTGGGATTACAAGCGTTCAGTGTTAGATTTTACTTTCTAACGGAACTGGGAGGTCATTTGTATCTAGGTTAAGAAATATGATTTGGTTAAGGATATAAATTTTAAAATAATTTCTCTTGATCTTCAAATACAACAACAAAGTGTATACATCAACTAAGAGTTGATGATAACAGAAGGTCCCTATTTATCAAAACTCCCCAAGGCACTTGATGAATGAGACCCTTCCCATTGGGTTGATATTGGGTCAAATTCCTCGTATTCCAGTGCCCCAGACAAAGAAATGAAATGATTTATCCAAGGAAAATCAGAAAGTTCAACTTGTAAAACAGTGTGGGTGCCTGGGGGGGAGGGGGAACAGTAATTTTTTTATGCCCATTCAACGGGCATTTATATAAAAGGTGGCAGCAGTCAGTACTATGCGGGACTGCCAAGTCACAGAGACAATAAGCAGAAGGACCCAGGGATAGTGTGTGGCACCAACTCAGTCAAATTCAATGTGTCCAGAATATGTAGCACACAGGGCATGAAGACTCCAGTGAAGGTGTCTTACTTAAGAGGCTGCCTAGACTGAATCACAAAACTGGGAGTTTAGACTAAGTCATTTACCCAGTAACTTAGAAGTGTAACAGGTATATTTTACAAAACAATAAAAATTATCTGAATACTAATTATGTGTCCATATGTGTGTTCTGAACCACAGAAAATAATTCAAGTTTGTACGACAATCTGCTTCAGCTACACACTTTAATACAGCAAGCCAACTGACGATCTTGGCTTTTGTGAAACTCAGTTTGGCCCTGCATTGAGAACACTTTCAATAATATGTGGACTTTTCTTTGATAGCCAGGGAAAGCACAACATGAAAAACTCAAAATGTACAGCTTCCTGTATCAGAAAGAATCAGGGAAGAGGCTCAGACTGCCTCTTCCTCCTTGTCTGAGGACCTGGCTGGGCCTCTGGTCTTCCTAATGCAGCAGAAGCAAATTAAAATGCAGGCTCTTGGGGCTTGCGTGAAACTGCATTGTCAGGTTGCACAAGCCAGAGTAAACGGTGGAAGTCAGAGGACAACTAGAAGGCGTGAGTTCTCTCCTAATGTGTGGAGTTCTGACGCTGAATTCGGGTCATGAGGCTTTGTGACAAGCTCCTTTACCTACCGAGCCATCTTGCCTGATCCTGAAATGTCAAGTTCCTTGACTGGGGCTCTAGTTACAAGCTGTGCTCAATTTGATAAAATGCATAAAGCTGTACCTTGAAGACATTGCAATATGTGAAATAAACAAAACACAATTATCCACACTACGAGCAGCAGCCTTGGTTTTACTCCTCCCAGAAGTCTCCACAGAAAGAGCCCACCCTCCATGTGGAATGAGTAACCTCCTCCTTACCCAGCTTCCTTTGCTCAAGTTAAACCTCACAGAGATGC
This sequence comes from Mus pahari, assembly GCF_900095145.1. NCBI lineage: Eukaryota > Metazoa > Chordata > Mammalia > Rodentia > Muridae > Mus > Mus pahari. Next base: position 12,096,771 of record NC_034611.1, on the reverse strand, counting down.
ACAGAAGGCCTTTCTCAGCTCACTGATTTTTTTCTTTTCTTTTATTTTTTCAATTTTTTCCATTTTATTATTATTATTATTTTCTTTATTTACATTTCAAATGCTATCCCAAAAGTTCCCTATACCCCCCCCCCC
>NC_034611.1:12071536-12095884 GCF_900095145.1 Mus pahari | reverse complement strand
AGTCAAACACCTTAGGGGATTTCCCCCAAGATACAGGAGGAGACCTGCAGTTATTCTACCCCTTTATTTAGACAATATATGTTCTTTTCCAGATATCCAAACATTCACATTTTAGCTATCAAGACTTGGGCATTTTTCTTTCCTTTTTTTTTCTTTTTTTTTTTTTTTTAAAAAAAATTGTATATTTTTCTTTATTTACATTTCAAATGTTTCCCCCTTTCAGAAACCCCCATTCTATCTCCCCTCCACCTGCCTCTATGAGGGTGCTACCCCACCCATGCACCCACTCCCACCTTCCCACCGTGGCATTCTCCTACACTGGGGTATGGAACACCCTCAGGCTCAAGGACCACTCCTCCCACTGATGTCCATCAAGGCCATCCTCTGCCACATATGTGGCCGAAGCCCTAGGTCTCTCAATGTGTATTCTTTGGTTGGTAGTTCAGTCACGGGGAGCTCCAGAGATCTGGCTGGTTGACACTGTTGATCCCTCCATGGGGCTACAAACCCTCTTAGCTCCTTCAGTCACTTCTCCAACTCTTCCATCTGAGACCCCGTGCTCAGTCCAGTGGTTGGCTTCGAGCATCCCCCTCTGTGTTTGTCAGGCTCTGGCAGAGCCTCTCAGGAGACAGCTATATCAGGCTCCTGTCAGCAAGCACTTCCCAGCATCCACAATAGTGTCTTGGTTTGGTGACTGTATATGGAATGGATCTCCAGGTGGGGCAGTATCTGGTTGGCCTATCCTTAAGTCTCTGCTCCACACTTTGTCTCCATATTTCCTCCTGTGAGTATTTTGTTCCCCCTTTTAAGAAGCACTGAAGCATCCACACTTTGGACTTCTTTCTTCTTGGGCTTCCTATGGTTGGTGAATTGAATCTTGGGAATTCCGAACTTTTGAGCTAATATCCATATATCAGTGAACGCATACCTCGTGTATTCTTTGGAGACTAAGCTACCTCACTCAGGATATTTTCAAGTTCCATCTTGCCTTCAAATTTCATGAAGTCATTGTTTTTAATAACTGAGTAGTAATCCGTTGTGTAAATGTACCACATTTTCTGTATCCATTCCTCTGTCGAGGGACATCTGGGTTCTTTACAGCTTCTGGCTATTATATGACTGCTATGAACATAGTAGAGCATGTGTCCTTAATTTATGTTGGAGCATCTTCTGGGTATATGCACAGGAGTGGTATTGCTGGGTCCTCAATGACCAATTTTCTGAGGAACCACCAGTCTGATTTCCAGAGTGGTTGTACCAGCTTGCAATCCCACCAGCAATGGAGGAGTGTTCCTCTTTCTCTACATCCTCGCCAGCATCTGCTGTCAACAGTTTTTGATCTTAGCCATTCTGACTGTTACGAGGTGGAATCTCAGGGTTGTTTTCATTTGCATTTCCCTGATGATTAAGGATGGTGAACATTTCTTTAGGTGCTTCTCTGCCATTCAGGTTTCCTCAGCTGAGAATTCTCTGTTTCACTCTGTTCCCCATTTTTAAATAGGGTTATTTCGTTCTCTGGAGTCTAACTTCTTGAGTTCTTTGTATATATAGGATATTGGCCCTCTATCGGATGTGGGATTGGCAAAGATCTTTTTCCAATAAAATTTCTTCTTGAAATGTTGAATTTGAGTAACTTTTCAAAAATCTTTTGTTGCTGTTGTTGTTGTGTGTTTTTGAAATAGGTCTCACTATGTGGCTCTGGCCATTCTGAATCTCACTCTGTAGACCAAGCTGGCATCGAACTCAAAGAGATCCTCCTGATGCTCCCTCCCAAGTGTTGGAATTAAGGCGTATGCCACAACACCTGGCTAATCTTTATGATTCTTCCAAAAAAGTTTTACATACAATTTCTCAGTCTGAGAATTTAAACTTGAGATTCCTGTTTCTTCTCTTAAATGCAGGAATCTCATGATCCTCTAAGTATTTATAAACACTATACAAAAGCATTACTTTTACTTGAATAAGGTGGGTTGATTAATTACCTTTAAATATTTTCAGATTTATTTAGTGTGTGTGTGTGTGTGTGTGTGTGTGTGTGTGTGTGTGTGTGTTGTCTGCATATTTCTATTCACACGTGCATTCCTGGTACCATGGAGGTTAGAAGAAGGTACTGGATTCCCCCAGAACTGGAGTTACAGATAGTTGTGAGCTAACATGTAGGTGCTAGGAACCGAACATGGTCCTCTATGAGAGCAGTCACTGACTCTAAAACACTGAAGCACTATTAGCACTATGACCAAATAGTTGATAAAGCAACTTAACAGAGGAAGTTTTTGTACGACTTATTTTTATTTATGTGTACCTGTGTCTGTGTGAGTCTATGCCAAGAGTGGGTACCTGCAGAGATCAAGAGGTCAGATCTCCTGAAACTGGAATTACAGGCAGTTGTGAGATGCCTGACTTGGGTTCTTGAAACCAAACTCTGGTCTTCTAGAAGAACAGCAAGGACGTTTAACTAGAGCTGTTTCTCCAGACCTGGGGGAAGATTTTATTTTAGCTAGTGATTTGAGGGTATATAGTCCATTATGGAAGACATGGAGGTAAGTGGTTTCATGGTGGCTGAACCTAGGAAACCATTATCCCTAGGTAGTGCTTCTAAAGCAAGATGCCCTAAAGTGTCTCTTTAGTCTCTCAGTTTTTTATTGCCTGATGTTTATTCCCAGGTTCTTTATAATAACCTTTTAATACATTGTTTAAACTATACATACTAAAGCTCATATTAAGCCCCACCCCAATATCATTTCAAATTTTCAGGACTTTGTAATTCAATTTTAAACCTTGTAGTTTTCTAATGAATTAAATTCTACTCACAGAAACAAAAACCTCTTTATTCACTGAAAGTTCTTTCTTACACACCAGAAAAATATTAGGTTAAGTGTAATCTTGTTTTCTTTTGTGTTTTGAGACAGAATCTGTCTACATAGTTCTAACTGTCCTGCAACTTGGGCTGGCTTTGAATTTAAAGCAGTGTGCCTTCCTCTGCCTCCTGAGTGCTGGAGTTAAAGTGTACATCTCCATACCTAGCTAGGGTCACAATAATTTTATAGTTTTAATAAGATTCTAAAGAACAGGCAATCTGATAATTCAATTCTGCTAAAAATGTCAGGCAAAAACATTTCAGTGGTCTTAATTCCTATTTGTCACAAAAGAGAAATTCTGTAATCTTTATATCACTATATATCCATTACACACACAGTGCAGAAAACATTACTTTTTCAAAAATAATTTTATTAAGTAGATAATAGAGAATTTTATAGGCCCTGTTGTGGTGCAGTAATACATTACATAATAATCATCTCTTTAGTTACTTATATGTCTATCAAACTTTTAGCATGTTATTTGTGATAAGAGCATTTGGAATCTTTCCTGCAGGTTTGTGGACATAAGATGACACCATGTTCCCAACGATGATAAGTCCCAGGTAAAATAACATGAGCACTGTCTCCTCTCAGGCTGTGGCTGACATTGTACCCATTAAGCACCTTCTCCCTCATCCCCTCACTGGCCCCTGGTAACTCTTATTCTGCTCACTTGTTCTTTGAGTTGTATGTTTTTATATTTCCCAGATAAGTAAAACATGGTGGGCCAGAGTGAGTAGGGCCAGAGCGAAAGGGAAGGGAATGGGGGGGAAGGGGGAGGAAAAAAAAAGTAAAACGTAGCATCTATGTCTGGCTTGTTTTCCTTAACGTTATCACTCTTATCCATGTTTGCAACAAATGACATAGTAACTCTTTGTGGGCTGAAATTATTCCACTCTGCAATACCACATTTTAAAAATCCATCTACAGACAATTCAGTGGGTTCTGTATCTTGGCCATACACCTAGTGTGTGTTTAGCAAGCACAGAGTCCTTGGTTCAGTACCAAGTACTACATAAAAAGTAAGGGGCACGCCTTTCTATTATAAATAGTACTTCATATAGCATATCAAACAGATATCTGCTCTAGTCCATGGATGTTGCAAACTAGATCTTTGATATGTTGATTTCATATCTTTGAGGATTTCACAATGGTGTGGCATTGGTGGATCATATAGCGAATCAATTTTAGTTTGGGGTGTTTGTGTTGTTGTTGTTTGTTTGTTTGTTTGTTTGTTTTTGAGTACTCTCTGTATATTTTCCTTAGTGACTACAGTAACTTATACCAGTAAAGTAGTTCTTTATCCTCACCAGCAAACATTTCTTTTTGACTTTTTAGTTTACAGCCTTTCTAATACAGAGCTAATAGAGATGGTCTCTATTGTGAGTTTGGATATCCATCCCCTTGATTAGTGAATTGGGCATTTCTCATATATTTCTTCATCATTTGTATATCTTCTGTTTGAGAAATGCATATTCAGATTCATTGCCCACTTTAATCCTTAATATTCTTATTATTAGTTCTCTTCACTGTTGCGTTCTTCAGTTCTTTTGTGTTCTGGATATCACCTCCTATTTGAATGAATTGGTTTTCAAATGTTTTTTCCCATTCTGCAAGTGTGATATTTAAGGAATTGGGTGGGATGTAAGAGAATGTGTTGGAGAAACTGGGTTATTAGTACCTAGTGAACGCCAGGGACAGAGACTAGAAACAGGAACATATCCTGCTTTTACAGGACTTCGAAGCTAAATATTTTACAAACAGGTTATAGAAACAAATCAAGAGCCTAGTGTAATAAAAATGACTGGCAAAAAAAAATTCTAGTGAGGATATTGATAAATCCAAATCAGACTTAAAAATGAGGTTGTTTGTTTGGAAAATAGTTCTCAAAAATTAAATACCATATAACCCGAAAGTCAAACCTCTGTATGTGTGTGAATGTGTGTGAATGTGTGTGAATGTGTGTGAATGTGTGTGATGTATCCAAGAACTTAAAATGTGTTCATATGAGAATTTAGACAAAAAATACCCATGTGGTGGCGGCACATGTCTTTCACCCCAGCACTTGGGTAGAGACAGGTGGATCTCTGAGTTTGTTTTTGGGCTGAGCTCTGCTATTTGCCCAAGAAGGCCTCATACTCCTGCGATCCAGCAGTCATCTCTGCATCAGCTAGTGTCACCACTGTCAAGGACATGTACTGGGAGAAGGTGTTATCCTCAGTTCTATTTAAAATCAGGTTTGCACTGCACCGGGAGGAATCCCAAGAAGCACAAAGCAAATATCTCAGGCTACAGAGTTCTGTTTCATCCTCCAGCCAAGCTTCCAAATTTCTTTCAGTGAACACCATCTGCCAAGCCCTGGTTCCGGTGAACAGCAGCCTGCCAAGAACTTGCTGACCCAGAAGCAGAAGTTTGAGAGCTTTTCTGGTAACAGTTGGATTAAACTCCTGACTTCTGAGAGCAGGCGGCTCAAAGTTCTAAACTTTCTACAACAGGCTACTGCTAAATGCTTATAACCTAATTAAAATATGCCAAGCCCGAGAACATCAAATAATTTTTAAAATTAAAAAATAAATCCACCTTAGTCTCTTGGGTTTTTTTTCCTTGACACAATGCTACCAAGAGGTTTTAATGGCTTTTTAAAAAGTTTATAGTTTAATCCATACCTTTGCTTTAGAGTTCCATAAATTTGAAACGAATTCAATTAAATATACTAAAGGTTGGTGGCTAGGAATGATGGAGAGCTAGAAGGCTCAAGGCCCGGGAATCCACCTCAAGCACTGTAAATTAAATACCCTAAAAGCTGACCATCAGGCACCAACAGTAAGTATTGTGAGTCACATTGTCCATTTTTCCTGCAGAAGCGAGGCTCAGGCTAGATCACAAGTGACAGACCAGTTTGAGCAACACAGAAAGACCTTGCCCGAAACAAACAAACCCTTACGAGTGGAGAAAAAAAAAACCTCAAGATGCTGAGGCTGAGGAAGGTATCTAAGTATTTAAAACTCCTTGAGTCAGCTCTCTCTTCCATACGAAGCTTCGCCAGCTGCTCTGAGATCGAGGGAGCTCTACAAGCGAGTGGGACCGTGCTCCTTCCCGGGGTGGGGTGAGCACAATGGACCGCTGCTCTGGCTGCAGCGTCTGCAGTTCCCAGGGAAAAAAGTGCTACAAGCCATCTCTGCCCTGCGGGGCGGCGAGCGCCCGGCGGACAGTTTGTGCCGCGGGGCAAGGACAGGAAGCGCGCGTTTCTGCAGCCGCGGCTGGCCCGAGATAATGCCATTGTGTCCCGGCGCGGCGACCGCTCCCACCGCCGGGCCGCGCTGGCGTCGGGCTCCCTGGCCGCGGGCCAGCCAGCGATGCAGCCTGCCGGGAGGCGCGCGTCCCCTCCCGTCCCCTCCCGTCCTCTCCTGTCCCCTCCCGGAGGCGCGGCCACGCCTCGTCCTCCGCAGGAAACCTGGCCACAGCACCAGACTTCGTGACTTCTCCTTTACGAGCTGCGCCCACCCGGCCTGGCCGGGCTTTTGTTCTCAGCTCACTGAGCGCTGGCGCGGAATTTTAAAGCTGCAGGCCTGCAGGAGCGATGACAGAGTTATTGCAAAGATACAGTATCTTGCTGAGCCCTGCTGCCTGCACTGCAGCGCTGGGTTCTCTCATCACCTTTCCCAACACCTGGCTCTTCTGTGCAGCCTTCCATCAAGTATGATGGGAGCCCTCAGCAAGGACGATTCTAGACATATTTAGCAGCAATATTGTTTGATTTCAACTAGACATTGTTCTAAACACAAAAGAGTTCAAGGCTGTGGCTTTGGTTTTTGTTCTCCCCTCCTCCCGCTTCCCTATTCTTCAGGCTGTCAAGTTTCTCTGGGAAAATGGGATCAAAAAAATTCTTGGCCACATTTCCACAATAAAACACTCACATATATATGAAATAAAACTTAATATATTTATTAAGATTTCCTTTCTAGTCATGTCCAGATTATAACTCAAATCTACAGAAGTCAGATTTATGTCGACAGTTTCCTCCTAAAACCTTCAACAGATAGACAAGTAATGTAAGAATTCTGTTCCTAGCAGAACAGTCCCAATAAGATGGAGTACCACAAAGATCCTTCCCTTCAGAAAGTTCCTCACAGAGAAAAAGAGCAAATGGTTCTTTCAGAAGCCAATAAATGATTTCATGATATAGAAGGTAAAATAATTACCTTAACTGTTTCAGGTTTCTTTCTTTTTAAAATAATTTATTTGTATTTTATATGCATTGGTATGTTGCCTGCTTTCTCTGTGTGAGGGTTGTTAGATCCTCTGGAGCGATAGTTACAGACAGTTGTGAGCGGCCATGTGGGTCCTTTGGAAGAGCAGCCAGTTCTTTTAACCTCTGAGCCATCTCTCCAGCACCCTCCAGTTTGTTTTAATTTTATGAATAGAAAAAAAAATGTGTCTAAAAGTCTATTACCTTACATTCAAAATGCTGGAGATTGGACCCAGGGCCTTGGGAACACTAAGCCAGCATTGTAGTGCAGAGTGGGTACCTTTTGTGTTACTGAGATGTTTCCAAAAGCAGTTCCTCTCCATCACGAAAATATCCACTGGGTGAAGGTGCCCTTATTCAAGGGTTGATGGGGAAAATAAATATAATTAAAATGAACGTCCAAAAAGCAGTATCAACATGTTTTAAGTATTAGCCAGAAAGGGCTTATGGAAAAAAATCCTAGGGAGTGAGTCTAACAAGAAAGATGCAAGGAAATCAAAGGTCTCAGAAAGAACACTAATAGAAAGCCATGACAGATACAAAGCATCACCAGGCTGTCCAGGATCTGAACAAGCCACCATGCTGGCTCTACAGATATAAAGACAACACAATGATCTCTATGTAATAATTTTCCTTTTTTAAAGAAGCTGATATATTATTCAGCAGGTGTGGATGGCAACAGGGGAAAGAACTGGGAATTCTAGAAGCCCAGGAAAACTGCAGCCAAGGAAGGGCAGTCTAAAATAGTCTGCTCTGAGCCAGCTCCCCAGACCTTAATTCATAAACTGTGAGCTATAGGAAGACAGAATTTTGAGTGGTCTCAACACAAAGAAATGGTAAATGTCACAGTGGTGAGTATGCCAGTCACCCTGACTAGATGTCTGAAGGTTGTATGCAGCTATTGAAATGTTAATGCTGCGTCCCATAAACACACACAATCACTGTGTGCCAATGAATGTAAATATATAAAAATAGTGAGCTAGGATTAGTTAATGAAGAGCTTCTAGCTGGGAAGACAGAAATGTGTTCCTGAAGGGCAGAGACTATGATGTCCTCTGCCTACATCATGGCTGAATGACCCAGGGAAATGAATGCATCATTTCTCTGATGATGATGTAGCAAGAAAATCCTAGTGGTCTACAATGACAAATCCATTATCTCTCAACTTAGAATAGAAATTTAAAACTCCAGTTTTGGACAGTAAGTGGACAGATCAGCTTAATTTTCATATCTGTAAGGATATTATAGTTAAAAGTCATCCATCAGTCCACAGCCAAGAAGACTGTGGGAAAAGGAAGCCACTCCAGACCAATTTCACTTCCATTTATGATAGACAGTGAGCTGTGTAATAAAGGCAGAACAATGGATGTGGAATGTGCTCCCAGGGCCAGGGAGTAGGAACTTCCTTGTCAGCTTTCTCAGGCTGAGCCTTCTCCCTGCCCACCTGCCTGCAGTGGCTGCTAGTTCCCAAGCCTGCACTCACTCCTTGAACCACACAAGTTGCTTTTTGTGTGGCAAGTGTGAGGAGGAGCAGAGATTAAAGCATTGAAAGATACCTGACATGAGGGTCCTGACCCTTGCTGACTTTTATTTCTCCTTTTATTAAGTGGGATCAAAATACCATTCTTTCATGATGGCTGTGTGCACACATCTTCTCTAACTCTGGACTCTAACCAACTCCTACACAGTTATTGCAAGAAATGTTTCTTTAAATATATTTTAAACTAAATTAATACATTATATATTAATATTAATATATAATATACAGCATATAGTATAAGATAATATGCAATATATAACATGTGATATATAGAATACAGAATATATAATATAGAAGAGAATATAGAATACAGAGCATAGAACATAGAGCATATAACAGAATATAGAATAGAATATAGAACATAGTATATACAATGTAGAATATAATATATAGAATGTAGAATGTAGACTATAATATAGAATATAGAAAATAAAAAACAGAATATAGAAAATAGAATATAGAATGTAGAATTTTGAGTATAGAATGTAGGATGTAGAATATAGACTATAGAATAGAATTCAGAATACAGAATTTAGAATATATAGGCTCACTAGTAAAATTACGTTGGATTTTGGTCTCTTCATATCCCCTTGCCAATCCCATGATGCCCTTTGGAGCTGGTGAGCAACTCTCACCAAGGCCCAGAACCCTCAGGGTGAGAAGCTGTCTGCTCTCAGCCAGCACTCACTGCAGGAGCTTCTTTCCACCTCTCATTTCCTTCCTTCCTTCTTTCCTTCCACCATCTGCTTCTCTGCCATGTAGGCCTGATGCTGGCAAGAAAGTTTCAGAACTGTAAACTCACCCATGAGACCACTCCTGTTCCCCAGGGTGAGTTCCTGGAGTGTTCAGGGGCATCAGACAATGACATTTCAGAACCTATTGGAATAAACTTGGAGTTTATCCCCCCTCCTCCTCTTTGCTTTTGATTGTCCCTTTGCTCTGACCCCAGAATGACTTAGATGAATGTTGGCATTTGTATCCTGGATGTGCAGAGAATTGGTTGATATTTGTCTGGGCAGAAGGGAAGCACGGGGTGGGTGAACAGACAGTGCATCTCTCTGAGACAACGGTGGGAAAACGATAAAGTTAAATGTGGTGATAACACAGTGTCTGTTAGGTCAGAGAAGGGGCTGCTGACAGCCATGACTGCCAGATTCTGTCTTATGATTTTAGGAGTAACCCCATCAAAGTAACCTCTTACTGCCCAATGTCATCTTTGACTTTCTTGTACTGCCCTTCAATTCCTAGAGGAGCTTTATGGGCTTCCATTTTCCCCTGCGGGCTTAAAATTAAAGATACCCATTGATGTCTCATGATTCTTGATCAGCTCTGTAAGTCTTTACCAAAAGCAAAGAAGGGTAGGGCAGAAGAGATAGACACTCAAGTGAATACATCATCGATTCAATGAAATTATGCTCACTGGAAGTAACTCTACACTGCTGAAAACACACGGAGTGTCCAATGCAGTGTGTATGAAGCCACCCCAAACTATGTGTGAACAAGATAATTTTGCTGCTAAATAAAAGAAAAATCCAAGATTTCCAGTAACCCCACATGGCACCATGGATTAGATATCCCTGTCAGCTGGGTGAATAACATCTCAAACTATAAATGTAGTCAAACACTGTACTGTCAGCACATCTGAATATCACTCACATGTTCCAGAATGCCCATTTAATTTGTAATAAACTCTCATCAAATGAAAAGGATAGGACAAGTCAACATTACTGTTATGATACAGAAATCCACGACAACAGGCTGTCCAGCACAGTGTTACAATAGGGGACAGATGTGGTTGTTTCATAATTAGCAATTGCAAAGGTGAGATCCCTTTGAAATTCAGATCTCAAGAAGGAAGAAAGGAAAGGAGTGAGGAAAATGAGATCTAAATGCTGCATCTGCTCCAACAGAGACCTTATCATAAGCTCAATTTGAGGGTGGCTTTAAGGATTTATGAAACAGTGTTTTTAATACTCAACCTGACTGTCTCAGACGATGACAAGGCACAAAGCCAGGCCTGAGGGTTGTAGGGGTCAGAAAACTGGCTCTGCCTCTTTACCACTTCTTAGCTGTGTGGCTGTGCAAGTCACTTAATCTCTTTGTCTCTCCGTTTCCTCATGTGTTAGGTTAAGCAATTAACAGCACCTCCCTTGCATGATAACCCCTCAAATCTAGGACACTGTATCAGGCTACTTCCTGATCATAGCTCATGTTACACTGAAGGTAGGAAAGATGAATGATTATGTTGTTAAATGAAAGTCATGTAAATTAAAATAATTTATAATGTAGAGTTATGTATATGTGTCGACTATGTTTATAGTCATTATGAATAGTACTTACCGTAATATCTCAAGCAATTCCAAGGTTCTGAGAAACAAAGACATCTGGAGAATATTTGTATTAAAATATGAATAAATAAAATGTGTTCCAAAAAAGTTAAACACAGAACTGCCATATTACCAAGAAATTTCACTTCTGCATATATTTACAAAATGATCTACTTTCATCCTCTGTTGCTGTGATAACCACGATGGCCAAAAGCAACTTAGGAAGGAAAGTTTTATTTGGTGTTTACATCCTAATCATAGCCTATCATTGAGGAGAAACATGTCAGAAACTCAGGTAGAAGCTGACACAAGGACCATGGAGAAATGTTGCTTAAAAGCTTGCTATAAATGGCTTACTCAGCTTACTTTCTTATACAACCCAAGATCATCTTCCCAGAGACACCACCACCCACAGTGTGCTGGCCCCTCCCATATTAATGATTAACTCCCCTCCCCCAACACACATACACAGACAGATATTCTCAGAGACAGAGATATTCTCAACATGTGCCATAATTTCACTACTCCTAAAGGCAATAAAATGTTCCATTGTGTGGATATGCCAGTTTTGTTCAGAATAACTTTTTTAAACAAAGCAATCAATAACAAGATGCTTCCATACTATTTACCTAGTAGTCATTGAGTCCTCAACACTGGCATATGATTTTACAGACAAAGAAAGCAAGACCCACAAAAGTTTATATCTTGACTAACCAAGATAAAGCACCTTGCATATAACCAGACAGGGATTCACATTCTGGCAGATACTCTAGAAAACATTTAATTTTTTTTTTTTGTGGTTCCAGAAATGGAATCCAGGAACTCACACATGCTAGGCCACACCCAATTTCTAAAAGTTACACTCATAACACAAAGTTCATCAATTATCCTTCTCACTGCTCCTTCCTTGCACAATGCCCCCTCAGTAGTGCACATACCTAGGGTAGTACCCAAGCCCCATTCCATCCTTCCCCCAGAACTCTGTTACCCATGGTTCACTCCGCTGAAATGCATCAACCTCCATGAATGCCTGCCTCAGGTGCTCAAGCATGGCTATGGCCAGACCACCAGTTAAGCACCCTCTTGACATTTTTAGGGTTGGTTCACCTCATAAGCATCATTTGTTGCTATGACAGCACCTTTGTGAAGCCCCTCCAGTGGTGCTGTACCAGTAGAGGCTATGCTACCCTATCTCAGCTTGAATTTGGACAGCAGGCATCACCATCCGCACACTGGAGGCAGTGCATTGTGCACTCTATGTGCCTCTCTTTTTCTTGTCTATGGCCACATCCCCAGCACCAGAGAAGTACCTGCCCGCCAGTGGAGACTGGTGGTCACTGGTTTGAGAAATGTTTCAAAAAGACCAGGTATAAGTCCATGGTAGGGTGACTGACTCACATGCATAAATCCTTAGGTTTAGTCTCATCATTATGCAAAAGTAAAACCAATGGTTGCCTCCGCATCGTTTGTCACATTTACCCATGTTGGTTAGATATCCAGTTATTTAATGGTTATGTTTCTGAAAAACCTAGCATTATTTCCAGCTACTTTGATGACCAATTTGAGTGTTCAGATGAAGAGAAAGTTTTTAACTGTATCTTATTTCCTGTCCCTGATAGGAATTCCTCAAGTAGAATAAGCTTATATGGTGCTGTCGTATAGTTTGTCATGGAGACTGTAAATGCTTTTTAACTGTAATATTAGCAGACGAGATTGATTCTCCTCTTGAGTTCTGTCTACAATAAAAAAGACCTTACCACTCATTACATAGCCCAGTCTAGCTTGGGATTTACCAATCTAATTCAACTTTAAAAATATATTTTTTGAATGTCTTCAAAGAACCTGAGGTCTATTCATGGTGATGATAAACCAAATACTTGCCCCAACACTGAGACATGTATAGTTTAAGATAGGCCTGTCCAGGTGAACTCCCTGAGATGATGGAAATATTCTACCATTTGTGCCCAGACAATGCAATAGGTCCAGCCTGAGTGTTGTGTCGCTTTGGGAGGTTGTAGTATTGCATTGCACTGCCGCCTGTGGTCTACAGAAAGATAACTAAATGAGATTAAAAAAAAATGTTGTAGCCACTGCATTTCTGGGATGTACTGTGGGCTGGGTCAAGGATGAGGAAGTGTGACCAGGGAGATGACTGGTGGGTAAAGTACTTGTCTCCCAAGCATGAACAGATGAGCTTAATCCATTCATCCCTAGAGCCTATGAACAGCCAACTATGGTGGTAAGTGTTTATAAGCCTAGTCTTTCTGCGGTGAAATGGGGCAGGAGGAGGTAGAAAAATGTCAGACCCTTACAGGCCAGCTAACCAGGTACACAGGCAGAAAAAGAAAGAGACTTTGTCTCAAACAAGATGAGGGCTGATACTGGAGTTTGTTCTTTGACTTCCTAACATCATATTTTACTGTGTGAGTACCTGCACTCACACAAACAAATGTGCACATGTACATACATGCACACACATTGTAATACACACACACACACATTTCTTACAAAAAAAAAGGAGGAGAAGGAAGCAGGGGTAATAGCCACATCTTAGCAGTAGCCACACTTGCCTAAGGGTTGAATGGGGAATGACTTTTTACATGGTGTGAAGGAAGGATAGGGGATGTCAGGGGGTGCCTTAGTCTGCTTGAGGTTGCTGGCAGCAGCAGATTCGGTAAGGAATAAAGAGTAGAGGATTATTTTGGTTCATGGCTCTCTTCTTAGGTCAAGGAGATGAGTGTGGTGATTGCAGAGTCCCCAGAAGTGTGTGTGGAGAGAGAGAGAGAGAGAGAGAGAGAGAGAGAGAGAGAGAGAGAGGCGAAACTGACCCTTCTAGCTACAAGGACCGCACTCCAGTGTGACTTTCAGAGGGAACAAACCACGAGGAGCATGAGAGCCTGTGAGGAAGAGTCAGGAGGAAGAGGCAAAGACTTGAGCAAGTCAGAGATGCCTGGCTCACAGGCTGGTAGAAGGATCTGAAGGAGAAGACGGAGGAGGAAGGCAGAGGGTTGCACAGGGCTTCCATGCCTGGCCTTAGACTAACTTAAAGTTCTCAGAAAGGTTATTTGTGTTGCATAAAAATTTTGACTTTCTATGACTGTGACCGCAAGAGGAAATGCCCTTCCCTGTTACTCTGGCAGCAATCAAGAGAACAGTTTACTCCCTCTGCAGTGAGCTGGCCCCTCAAGTGCAGTGGTGCTGCCTCAGGTCCCCTGACTTTCCTCCATCCCAGTCACCTCCAGCCTGTGCCACATGAAGGTGTCCAGTCCTCTTTGTTTCTGGAACCACATCTGGAGCGATTAGAGTTGAGAGCTGGCAAAAATTCTCTAGAGAGAATAAAAATTCTCTTTATGGATCACTTAAAGTATCATAGACTTTTTGAGAGGAAATTCAGTAATACACAGGGAACTCATGCATTTGAATGAGGCATTCCTGCTCTTTTTAATAAAAAAAAAAGTGGAATTTATTGCATAAGTAGTTACATGGTAGATGATCGGCCACTCTAAGGTACAAGGGACACTAAGAATGTATGGTATGACCCTTCCTAAAGTGCCATGTTCCATTAAATAGTGGTGGCATTCAAACTGTGTTCCTAAGGGCTCCTGAAATTCCTTAAGATGTTTCTGAAAGTCCAGAAACAGACAAGGTAAAGTGACATCTTAAGTCCCACTTTAAGCTGGGCAGGGCCAGCATGGTCTGACTTATATGTATGCTTTTCCTGCCAGATCTCACTGGAATAAATTGTTGCACAGTGATAAGGCTGTTAACAGTCAAATATCATCTATGTGATGAATGACATCTTTGGTTTTTTTTGTTGTTGGTGGTGGTGGTGGTTTTTTTTGTTTTTTGGGGTTTTTTTTTGGTTTTTTTCGAGACAGGGCTTCTCTGTGTAGCCCTGGCTGTCCTGGAACTCACTTCGTAGACCAGGCTGACCTTGAACTCAGAAATCTGCCTCCCAAGTGCTGGGATTAAAGGCATGCACCACCACGCCCGGCTTGATGAATGACATCTTCATGTACCCCCATAGATGGAATCTATTCTGGTCTGACAGCATACTGGGAGAAGGGCACTATTTTGAGTATCTAGGCTTATAATTTATTTATGGCTTTATTTTTACTACTTACATGTTTTAATTGAATTCTAAATAAATAAATACATTCTAATAGCTAGGTATGCATAGAAGCAAATAAATAACTTGAAAGCCCAAATTAAGTAAAACTTTGCAGGCCATAAACTACAATTGAGATTCCATGGGTTGCTTAGACTGCCAACAATCTGTGTAGAATTAAACCAGTTATTTCTGTTACATGGGTTCTAACTGCAGGCACTCAGTAATTTTTATGAATTTTTAAAATTTAAGTTGTAAGTGTATATATATATGTGTGTGTGTGTGTGTGTGTGTGTGTGTGTGTGTGTGTGTGTAGGTGCTGGTGTCTGTGGAAGGCAGAAGCGCCTGACCACCTGGAGTTACAGGGGGTTGTGCACTGACCGATATGGATGTTGGGAACCAAACTTGGATTCTCTCCAAGAACAGTGTATGCTCCTAAATGCTGAGCCACCTTTACAATCCTAATAAACTTTTGAGTAAAAAGATTGACTAAAACTCCAACAAGAATGGGATACCTAAGAAGGCCCAAACTCCTTATTGTAAGATAGTTAAAAGATATGAACCTATAATAAAGAAAAATGGAGATCAGAAATGCAGGATAAGTTGTGGCTTAATATCTGAAATGGCTTCTGTGTCAAAGAGTTTACTATTTTTGAAATTATCATTATTACCTCTCTGTGTTTGAGGTACCTGTGCTCTTCTGTGAACACATGGAGGCCAGATATTAACACTGGCTGTATTTCTCTATTGGTCTCCACCTTTAAAAGTTAATTAATTAATTAATGAACTTTACTGTTCATTCTGGAACCCATTGTGTAGATCAGGCAGGCCTAGAACTCACAAGAGATCTGCCTCCCTCTGCCTCCTGAGTGCTGGGATTAAAGGTGTCTACCACTAAGCCTTGTTCCACATTTTTTTTTTAATTTTTTTACAAGTTTATGGCCATTCTATCTGCATGTGTGTGTGTGCACTATGGGTGAATAGTAGTCAAGTAGGCCAAATTGAGGAAATCAGGTTCCCTGAAACTGGAATTGAAGACAAGTTTTACCTACCATGTGGGTATTGGAACTCAAACGTGGGTTCTCTGAAAAAGCAATGAGACTCCTGCTGGCCACCAGTTCAATAATATTGTTATTTAAATAAAGAAATATAATAGATTATAGCCCATTGGAGAGAAGCGGCAGCAGCAATGAGCTTGTAGTGGGGGTCCTCAATCAGTGTTTTTCCAGACGGGAAACAGGCGAGTCTGAGACAATTCCTGTGGTTTCGAGTTTCCTGTGTACCCAGATGATACTGACATGCCATGTCCCCTGTTTGTGCTCCCTCTCAGGGGACCCACATGCCAGGCAGGAAGGGGAAGGCAGAGCCTAGAGCCCAACAATTCTTGATGAGGAGACGGTCCTTGTGCGTTCAAACTGCTTTATGTGATGGTGGATGTGAGTGCAAGCATCTTACTCAGGGTGAACCAGGGCTTAGATAACTTTTGCAAGAAGGGATGCCCAAGAAGGGAAGCTTATTGGATGAACACTTGGGGCCTATATAGATACCTCACTAGCATAGAGAACTACAGGTTTTTGTGCTATGTGACTGATTGCCAGGGTCCTCTCAGTGGGGTATCATGGTTCCATGTTCCATAGCCGGTAGTTAGGCAGGGAGCTGGCCCCACTCCTACCATTCTCAATTCTGAGTTTCGCCAATTTGGGTTCACTCAGCCTTACCAGTTCTTCTGTCTGATGGCATGGTCCACTTGCCCCACATGAAAGAAAATCTTTTATTTTTATTATTTTTATTTTTATTTTTATTTTTATTTCAGGGAAGTCAGGACAGGAACCTGGAGGCATAGACTGAAGCAAAACCACAGAGGGCAGCTGCATACTGGCTCTAAGATTCACTCAGGTTGCTTTTTAACACAACCTAGGACTGCCTGCCAAGGAATGACATTGGCTACTGTGGATTGGGCCCTCCCACGTCAAGCATTATTCAAGGAAAAGCCCTCACAGACTTGCTGATAGGCCAATCTGATGGAGGAATCTTCACAATGAAAGTTCTCTTGTCCAAGATGATGCAGCTTGTGTCTAGTTGACAAAAACGTCACCACCAACACCATAGGCACCCAAGATGTGCCACCATGGGATTGGGCAAAGTCCCCTGGGTAAAAAAACAAACAAAAAAAACAAAAACAAAAACAAAAACAAAAAACCAGCTGTTTGTTAGGAACCCTGACATCCTGACATGAGTGCCAAGCCAAGGTATGGAACGAGTACCACCAGACCAAAGCAGTGCAACTGATTTCTAACCCCATAAATTAGTTACCAGAAGAGACCTAAAGAAAATATTTACTGTCATCATTAAATAGAAAGGTAAATTGGGCTGTAGATGTAGATCAATGGGAGAACATATGTCTAGCCTGTGCAACAGCCTCAGTCCTTTCTTCTCACTGCAAGAAAACAAATAAAGGAATCAATTTAATAGAAGAATAAATATGACCAGCAAGTCTTGGTGTCTCTACTAGGTTACCTGTATAGTTAAGGGGAACAGGAGAGGAAGCTCAACCTTCCTTATGAAAGTGGAACATGTTCTTCCTTCAGTGTCTACCCAATTTTACCTCTCTATTTCTTCCTTTGTTTCCTCAAAGACACTGAGGCTCTCCCACTCCTTGGCAAAACTGCCCCAAAGTCATCTGTAGTGAAGCTCAAACAAGAAAATAAGCAAGGACTAGCCACCGTTCTGACTTAACCTAACCACACCAGGTTAATTCTGAAGTGAACCTTTACTGGCTGGCGACATGATCTAATGAAGTGAGTTTAGTCATATGCTCATTGAGCAAGGATGGTTAACTAGTGATATGGGAATTGTGTGACAACGTGGAAGAGCCCACCCTCAGAAGGATTTAGAGCATCTGAGTACAAAATGGCAGCATCTTGATGGACACTGTCTTCAAAGCTCTCTTAATCCTCCTATCTTCAGAAATTGTTTTATGACCCAAGTAGTGTCACCTGCTGAGACTGGTGTCAAAAGGAAATATTCTAAGGCAAACATCACTTAGATTCCTTGATTATCATGATAAAGACAGTATTTGCAGATTAACCTCTGAAATGTCTCCAATTTCTCTCATGTTATCATGAAAATGATGCAGAGGGTCAGGAAAGGAATCCTTTACCCTTACCTGAGCTACCTCAGTCTCTACAGCATGGCAACAGCTTTCATGCTAGAATCCACAAGTCCATTTTAGCCCCTCTGTACTAATAATAACTAAACATTTTATTTAACATTCAAAATGGTTAATATAAAGAAATAAAGAAAATAAATGTTGCTAAAAAAAAAAAAGGAGTAATATTTGCTCACTGTTGGTGGGAATGTGAACTGGTATAGCCTATATAGAAATCAACCTGAAGGTTCCTTTAAAAGCTAGAAATAAAACTACCACAAGAACCAGCTACGCTTATCCTTAGGCATATACCCAAAGGACTCTACACTCTACATACTAGTACAGAGATACACATTCATCTATGCCCACCACAGCTCTATTCACAATAGCTTTAAAAAAAAAAAAAAAGGAATCAGCATAGATGTCTATGTGGTACACAGACACAAAGAGATTCTGTTCAGTTGTGAAGTAACCCAGGCATAGAAACACAGATGCTAGCTGCTCCCTTCCATGCGGCAATCCTGGTTACTTATTTCTGATTTGCATTGTTGACCTTGAATCATCTATAAAAACTAAGAAACAAAAAGAGGTTTATTGAGATGGGACCTAAGGGAGGGGGAAATAACAGACCATAGCTTATGTCAGAGTAGAGAGGGAATGCCTGAGAGTAAAAAAGATTCAAGTAAAGCTGGGAAGTGGGAGAATGGAGAAGACGAAGGGGTGGGAGACTCATCAAAATAGAGTCCCAGCAGCCATGGAGGAGTGTTCCTCTCGCTTCACATCCTCACCAGCATGAACTGTCATTTGAGGGGTTTGATCTTAGCCATTCTGTCAGGTGTAAGATAGAATCTCAAATTTGTTTTGATTTGCATTCCCTTGATGACTAAGGATGTTGAACATTTCTTCAAGTGTTTTCCTGGGCCATTTGAGATTTCTCTGTTTAGAATTCTCTGCTTAGATCTGTACCCCATTTTTTTTATTGGATTACTTAGTTTGTTGACATCTAGTTTCTTGAATTCTTTATATATTTTGGATATTAGCCCTCTGTCAGATACAGAGTTGGTGAAAATCTTTTCCCATTCTGTGTGCTGTGGTCTTGTCCTACTGACAGAGTCCTTTGCTTTACAAATGCTTTTCAGTCTCATGAGGTCCCATTTATCTTAGTGCATGTGCTATTGGTGTTCTTTTCAGAAAATCTTCTTTTGTGCCAATGAATTCAAGGTTATTCTCCACTTCCTCACCATATTCAATGTATCTGATATTACCATTGAGGTCTTTGATCCACTTCTACTTGAGTTTTGTGCTAGGTGATAGATATGGATATATTTGTATTCTTCTACATGCAAAACATCCAGTTAGATAAGCACCATTTGTTGAAGATGCTCTCTTCTTTTCATTGTGTATTTTTGGCTTCTTTCTTAAAATTCAGGTGTCCATAGGTGTGTGGATTTCCATCTGGGTCTTCAATTCTATTTCATTAAGCATTGATCAACATGGCTGTTTTTATGCCAATACCGTGTGCTTTATATTACTCTTGCTCTATAGTGCAGCTTGAAATCAGGGATGGTGATATCCCCAGAATTATTTGGGATTGTTTTAGATATCCTGGGTTTTTATTTTTCCATCCAAAGTTGAGTATTGTTCTTTCAAGCTCTGTAAAGAATTATGTTTGAATTTTGATAAGGATGGCATTGAATTGATATACCTGTGAGGCCTACTCTTTTCTGAAGGAAAGTGAAGGGAATGAATCTAAAGGAGAGGAGGTTGGAGGGAGAAACTATAGAAGAGGAGAGAGAGAGGAAACTTTGGTTAGGATGTAAAATATGAGAGAAGATATCAAAAGATGGAAAGAGTTCCATGCTCATAGATTGATGGGATTAGCATAGTCAAAATGGCCATGCTACTAAAAGAAACCTATAAATCACAGGGTAACTTACTGTTTTGTAAGCCAATTTAAAAAACAAAATAGTTTTTAAAGAGTCTAAGCTATCCAGACTATCATGCATGCCTGGATAATGCTTTTGTTACTGTCATGAGTTATTAAACAAAATCCTAGTACCAGGAGTGGGATACCACCTTTATGAGTTGTTGGTCAATAATGTCACCAAAATAATATTACTCCTCTTGGTTGGCCATTATAGACAGTTGATAAGAGCCTATTTTTGAAGATATCTCCTACCTCTGTTGCAAGGTATAGAGGAATGAAGCTGGAACAGAACAGTTTGAGAGCACTCAGTCCTGAACAGGACACTTCTATCATCCTGTAAGATTCAGGGAACATGGAAAAAGGAAATACAGAAAAAAATGTAAGCGGTAGAAGACTGGGGAAAGAGCTGTGAAATGCTATCCTCCGAGAATGATACAGATGTAACAGTTATGACCTCACAGAAGCCATTATTACCTGCACAAGACCCAACTTGTCATAACTCAATTATAGACTCAGAAGACCAGGGGTCACACTCTACCCTGCTGAATTAGTGGATCTTGGTGGAATCTGGGGAAGAGACAGTCATTATGTGTCATAGGTGAGCTGACCAGGTCCCTACAAATAGTTCAAATAGTCCTTACAGACACAAAGACAGTCCTAGTTAAACTCAATGAGTCACAAAACGAAACAACGAGATGAAAATGAGAAAAATGAACTTGGAAGGAAGGGAGGGGCCTATGATGTGGGAGAGAGATGGAGGGGGCTGTGTAGATGAGAGTGATCAGAGTGCATTGTATCATGTATGAAACTGTCACAGATAAAAGTATTTTAAAATTAATTGTTTTTACATATACTCAACTATACTCAAAAAATATATAAAAAAATATATAAAAACTATACTCAAAAAATTCATGAAAGACATTGGGAAATACATAATGTACATTAGACTATAGCTCTGTAGTTGTTTTGGCAACAGCTTATATAATTAGGTGGAAATAAACAAGTTATAATGGTAGATAATTGAAATAATATCTTTCTGTTTTTAATTGAAAATATTTTTATGCAATATATTCTGATCATGTTTTTCCCTCTGTACTGGCTAATTTTGTGTCAACTTGACACAGCTGGAGTTATCACAGAGAAAGCAGCTACAGTTGGGGAAATGCCTCCATGAGATCCAGCTGTAGGGCATTTTCTCGATTAGTGACAAAGCAGGGAGGGTCCCTTGTGGGTGGTGCCATCTCTGGGCTGGTAGTCTTGGGTTTTAAAAGAGAGCAGGCTGAGCAAGCCAGTGGGAGGCAAGCCAGTAAAGAACATCCCTCCATGGCTTCTGCATCAGCTCCTGCTTTCTGACCTGCTTGAGTTCCAGTCCTGCATCCTTTGGTGATCAACAGCAGTATGGAAATGTAAGCCGAATAAACCCTTTCCTCCCCAACTTGCTTCTTGGTCATGATATTTGTGCAGGAATAGACACCCTGACTAAGACACCCTCCCTCATCTCTTGCTTGACACCTCCTCACAGAGCCAACTCCATACCATCTTTTTCTCTATTTCTTCAGAAAACAAACAAACCAAAATAAAAATAAAATAAAATAAAATAAACACAAAAGCAAAAAGAAGCACAAGAAACACACACTCGTGCACACACCCACCCACACACACACATAGAATTATAAAACTGGAAATGATAATACACAAGCAAAATACCAGTAAGATAAAAATAAAACTAAGAACTATGAAATTTTAGAAATCTACAATAATATAATTGAGTTTGTATTGTGATGACTAGCTACTCCTACGTATGTGGCTTACCCTTAATTGTATTTAATATATCCAGTGAAACACCAAGAGAAAACTAACTTTTCCTTTGCAAGCAGCTGTCAGCTGGAGATAGCTTCATGGTTAGGGATGAGAGCTCATATCTGTTTTCCCCCTCTCAGCACTGGAACCCATCTGGCTTGAACCTGTGCAAACCCTGTGCATGCTGCTACAGTCTCTGTGAGTTCATATGTGTGTCAGTCCTGTTGTATCTGGACTTTCCATGGTGTTACCCATCTACTCTGGCTCTTTCCATCTTCCTGCCTCCTTTTGTACAAAGTTCCCTGAGCCCCAAGGAGATGGATGGGTTTGCTGAAGACATCCCATGTAGGACTGATTTCCAATCTCTCTTATTTTCTGAACATTGTCCAGTTGTAGGTCTTTGTTCAGTTCCCATCTATGGTGAGGGGAAGTTTCTCTGAGGATGACTGAGCATGACCCTGATCTTTGGGTACAGCAGAATACCATTAGGAGCCATTCCTTGCTATTTTCTTTTAGTAGAACAATAGTATTTCGTTTCCCTCTAGGCTCCCGGCCTATCTACTCTCAGGCTCTTGGCATAAGTTCACCTAGTGGAGTGAGTCTTAAATGAAATCAGTGGTTGGTTACCCTCATAATCCTTGTGACACTGTTATACCCTCATATCGTGTAAGCAGCTCACCCTTGTAGATTTCAGGGTCTGTAGTTGTATCTGGTTACCTTTCTCTTCTGGTAGTTTACAGAGTACATTCCAGTACCATGATCATGAGGCAGTATGGCTGAAGGCTCTAAGTAGGCACCAGCTCAACTTCTCCATATTCAATGAGGCGTGGAAGTATTATCTCCAATATGACCTTTTTTTTTTTATCAGTTTGTGGAGAACAACCAATATCCTTGGCGACAGCCTGAGTTGTTTGGAGGTTTTCATGAGGCCCCTTTGGCCAACAACTAAATTAGATATAACCCATTCCTGTCACTGTAAGTTTCACTTGTTGGCAAAAATGTCTATTTGAGGCATGGTGTTAACTATTATTTGGTGACACCATTTAGATGTCTTTAAGATATGTATACATTTTAAGATGCTTCTACAGTAGTAGGTTTCAATATGACCCCTGAAATGGCCTGTAGTATTAAATGTTCCTTCCTGTATTCACTTTTTTTTATCCCTCTCTTAGGGTTTTACTGCTGTGAACAGGCACCATGACCAAGGCAAGTCTCATAAAGGACAACATTTAATTGGGTCTGGCTTATTGGTTCAGAGGTTCAGTCCATTATTATCAAGGTGGGAGCATGGCAGTACCTAGACAGGCATGGTGCAGGAGGAGCTGAGAGTTCTAAATCTTCATCTGAAGGCTACTAGTGGAAGAATGGCTCTCAGGCAGCCAGGACAAGTGTATTAAAGCCCACACTCATAAGGCCACACTTATTCCAGCAAGGCCACACCTCCCAACAGTGCCACTCCCTGGGCCAAGCACATTTAACATACACTATAAGAGAATATGTACCACATTTGTCTTTTTGGGTCTTGGTTACCTCACTCAGGATGAATTTTCCTAATTTCATCTATTTGCCTGATAATTTCCTTTTTAATAGCCAAGTACTATTCCATTGTGTAACTATACCACATTTTCTTTATTAATTCGCTGACAGACATCTAGATTTTTCCAATTTCTGGCTATTATGCATAGAGCAGCAATGAACATACTTGCGCAAGTGTCTTTTGGATTATGTGTCTATGACTGATATAGCTGGATCTTGAGATAGAACTATTTCCAGCTTCCTCATGAACTGTCATACTGATTTTCATAGTGGCTGTACAAGTTTGCAATGCCACAAGTCATGGATGAGTGTTCTCCTTACCCCACATCCTCACCAGCATAAGCTGTCCTTTGTGCTATTGATCTTAGCCATTCTGACTGTTATAAGATGAAATCTTCAAGTAGTTTGATTTGCATTCGCCCAATGACTATTTGTAATTCATCTTTTTGGAACTCTATTTAGTTCTGTACCCCATCTATTAATTGTTAACTTAATGTCCAGGGTTTTGTTTTGTTGGGGGGTAGTTTTTAGTTCTTTGTGTATCTTAGATATTAACTCTCTATCAGTTGTGTAATTGGTAAAGATCTGCTCCCATTCTGTTGCCTGCCATATTTTTCTGAATGATGATGTCCTCTGCTATACAGTTGATTTTCAGTTTCATAAAGTCCCATTTATTAATTGTTCTTCTGAATGCCTGTGTTACTGGTGTTCTGTTCAGAAAGACCTTACCTGTGCCAATGAGTCAAAATTATTTTCCATTTTCTCTTTGATCAGATTTAGATCACATGGCTTTATCAACATAAATAAAGTGAATCCTGAATCCATTTGGAATTAAGTTTTGTGCAGGGTGATTAT
>NC_034611.1:12057457-12070053 GCF_900095145.1 Mus pahari | reverse complement strand
CTTTACTAATGTTTCTTTAATGAATGTGGCTGCTCTTTTATTTGGAGCATAGATATTCAGAATTGAGAGTTCCTCTTGGTAGATTTTACCTTTGATGACACTGACTGGTCCTGAGCCCTTCCCAGGATGCCAGTGTAAATAGATCAGTAACATTCCCATTACCCAGTGAGCACTAAATTGTCTTTGAATGTTCGTCCAGGCACCCCACTGGGAATGTCTCCTGGAAAATCTCAAATCTCTGAAATTAATGCCCGGTTTGAGGCCCTTGAAACTGATACACCTCTGCAATAGGATCTAGAGTCAATACCCTTTAGATAATAATTCCAAATGGCCAGCCAATGGCACCTAGACCCGATTGTTTTAAGAGATCTCCATACATACTGCCAGCAGTTCGGTAAATGGAATGAGGTTCCATGTATCGAAGCAC
This sequence comes from Mus pahari, assembly GCF_900095145.1. NCBI lineage: Eukaryota > Metazoa > Chordata > Mammalia > Rodentia > Muridae > Mus > Mus pahari. Next base: position 12,069,626 of record NC_034611.1, on the reverse strand, counting down.
TCATCTATCTTTGCTCTCATCCCTCTATCTGCTCCTCCATCTCACCAACCCAACTTCCCTTAGCCATCAAACCTATACACCCTCCACTAGGTGATGTCACAACGCTTGACCCAGCCAATGAGCTGCCTCCCCTCTGCTGAACACCCAAACTGCAGCCTCAGTTTCTCCTTCTCACCAGGATACCCCAGAGCCTACTAGCTCAACCTCTCCAGACCCCTCCCCCGCTTCTGTGTCAGCTGCAGGTCACTCCAATTGCCCTGCATTGGTGCCAACCTTCACCCCTCGTCGTATCACATATTCTAAGGCCACAGCCAGGCCCCCAAGTCTCTTTCTCCTCCAAGAACACCTGACCCAGCACCAGTCCTTCCTCTAAGGGAAGTGGCTCGTGTTGATGGTCTGGTCAGAGTACACGTTCTTTTCTCATTGAGTGAACTTTCTCAAATAGAAAGCAAACTGGCTTCCTATACTTCTAACTTCTCCAGCTTTATTGAGGAGTTCCAGTTCATCACTCAGTCTTATAGCTTGACCTTCCATGATGTTCATATGATTCTTACTAATAATTTACTTCCTGGTGAGCGTAGGAGAGTTTGGGAAGAGGCAAAAATGCATGCAGACAAAATTCACCAAACAGATGAAACATCCAATGGTATCTGAGGCAGTACCTTACTAGGATCCCCAATGAAATTCCAATTCCTCAGGTGGTATCTTAGCCAGAGACAGGATTATTGCATGCCTTCTGGCTGGCCTAAGAAAGGCAGTCTTAAAACCAGTAAATTTGGAAAAATTCCAAGAGATTGTCCAGGACAAACAGGAGAACCCATCTCAATTTTTAGAATGCCTCACAAAGGCTTTGTTGCAATACACTAATCTGGACCCTGAAAATCCAGAAGTTAAGCAACTTCTGATGACCTACTTTTTTTCCAGAGCTACCCAAACATAAAAGCTAAACTTAGGCATTTGGAGAGGGGGCCCCTAACTCGACAGGCCAAAGTATTGGCACTAGTCTTCAAGGTGTACGGTGAGAGAGATGAGAAAGCCTGAAAACAAAAATACCACATGCTGGCAAAGGCTGTCAGACCAGTTCCAGCTACTACCCCGCACTCCTGGCCTTCTAAGGCTCAGTACACCAGGCCCCTGTGTACTGGCTAGTTTTGTGTCAACTTGACATAGGCTGGAGTTATCACAGAGAAAGGAGTTTCAATTGGGGAAATGCCTCCATGAGATCCAGCTGTAAGGCATTTTCTCAATGAGTGACCAAAGGGGGAGGTTCCCTTGTGGGTGGTGCCATTTCTGGGCTGGTAGTCTTGGTTCTATAAGAGAGCAGGCTGAGCAAGCCAGGGGAAGCAAACCAGTAAGTAACATCCCTCCACTGGCCTCTGCATCAGCTCCTGCTCCCTGATCTGCTTGAGTTACAGTCCTGACTTCCTTCAGTGATGAACAGCAATGTGGAAATGTAAGCTGAATAAACCCTTCCTGCCCCCCCCCAACTGCTTTTTGGTCATGATGTTTGTGCAGGAATAGAAACCCTGACTAAGACACCCCTGCTATAGATGTGGCCATCAAGGTCACTGGGCGAGGGCTGGCCCTACCCCTGGCAAGCCAAGAGGACCATGTCCTAGGTGCCATCAGGAGGAAGACTGGGCTGTTGATTGCCCTTGTATCACACAGAACAGAGGGACATCGCTCCCAGGTAACCCTCCAGCCAACTTCCGAGGCTATAGGCAACTGAAGGGGCCAGAGCTCCCTTGACCCGACCACGTCTATCACTAGAAAGGAGCCCCAGGTAGCTATCATGGTATTTGGGGAGCCCGTCTCCTTCTTCTTGGATGCTGGGGCCACTTACTCGGTCCTTAGGGAGTTTGGGGGACCCACTTCACCTTCCAGTTTTCCTATTGTCGGGGTAGGAGGACAAACTTATCTTCTTCATCAGACCCCACCACTTAGTTGCATTTTTATGGGTGTACCCCCTCACTTTTTGGTAGTGCCTACATGTCCTGTTCCCTTATTGAGAAGAGATCTTTTAGCTATGTGGGGAGCCTCTATTTCCTTTGCTCCCCCACATTTGCCTAAACTCAAGCTCGCCAGCAGTTCCTTTGCACCTTCTTCCAGTCAGTCAACCTACTAACACTAACATGTTGTTTCCTTTACCAGCTTCTCAGGTTGACCCCTGAGTCTGAGACACCCAGAAGCCCTCTATTGCTAAATATCATTCTCCTGTTGTCAGTTACTGGGCTCTACCAAGTACATCACACAGGCTCCATACCCCCCCCCCCGACTCCAGAGCCTCAGGGGACTTAAGCCTGTCATTTCTGACCTCTTAAGGAAAAACCTACTAACAGTTAAGAAACCTAATAGTACCTATCAGCTAGTTCAAGATCTCAAACACACTAATTCTGCAGTGGTACCCCTCCATCCATCTTGCACACTACTTTCTACTATCTCCTCAGGGACTTCCCATTTCTCAGTCCTAGATCTCAAGGATGCATTTTTCTCTATCCCTCTAGATGTCCAGACACAGACAAACATATTTGCCTTTACCTGGACAGATCCTGACACTCACTTTTCTACCCAACTTACCTGGACTGTTCTACCTCAGGGATTCCGAGATAGTTCACACCTATTTGGCCAGGCCCTGGCTTCTGACTGACTCTCTTTATGTCTCCCTAAATCTAAGATTATAGTTTATGTAGGTGATGTCCTCCTCTGTAGCCCCTCTCTAGAGATTAGCCAAGCTAACACCTCTGCTCTTCTAAATTTCCTTTCCAGTTGAGGCTACAGGGTCTCACCTTCTAAAGTCCAACTGTCCACTCCTCGGGTCACCTATTTTGGACTAACAATTACCCCAAACCACAAGGCTATTACCTTAGATAGAAAGAATCTGATCCAGTTCTAACTGTTCCTTTTACAAAGGAAGAGACTTTATCATTCCTAGGCATAGCTAGCATTTTACATTCCTGGGTTCCTTCCTTTTCCCTCCTTTCTCGCCCCTTATGTGAAGCAGTGTTAGGCCCCATCCACGAACCTCTTCTCAAACCTGTTACAAAGCCCTTTCAAAGGCTCCAACAGGCTCTCCTTAAGGCCCTAGCCTTATATCTCCCATCTCCCTGACCTGACACGTCCCTTTTCCCTCTATGTAACTGAAAAGGGGGGATTTTTTCCCTTGCACCTTCTTTTGCACCTGTAGCACACTTGTCAAAAAAAAAAAAAGGACTAAATCTAACCATCCAGGGATGGGCACCTTGTATTCATACCTTAGCAGCTGCTGAACTCCTTATTTGAGAATCAAAAAAAAAAAAAAAAAAAAAAACCCTAATCTTGAGGTCACCTATAACTGTCCTCTCTTTTCATAACCTGTCACAGCTGCTAACTTACAAGGGTTTACAGACTCTACCTCCCTCCTGGATTCTTTCTCTTCAGGTAGCATTAATAGAAGACCCCACACTCACCTTCCAATCATGCCTGCCTCTTCATATTTCCAATCTTCTTCATTGACCTAATACTATCTCACTCCTGCACTGAAACTTTAGAGGAACTATTACCTCCTTCTTCAAACACACAGGAGGGCACATTGTCTCAAGTCATTTACACCTGTTATACAGAAGGAAGCTTCTTTCTATATGAAGGGGCTAGAAAAGCTGGCTATGCCATAGTGTCAGACACCGAGGTGGTAGAGGCACAGGCCCTTCCTGCTCACATAACTAATCAACAGGCTGAACTAATAGCCCTTATCCATGCCCTTCAACTGGCACAGGGACAATCCCTCAACATCTACACAGAGTCCAAATATGCTTTCCATATCCTCCTGTCCCACACAACCATCTGGAAGGAGCTCAGGTTACTTACCACAAAAGGAGGATCAGTAACTAATGCAAACCACATTCTGGCCATGCCAAAGGCTTCCCATCTCCCCACAGCTACTGGGATTTGCAGATCCCAGCAGACAGGTAACTCTATTGTCTCCAAGGGAAACAACCAAGCCAATGGGGTAGCTAGAGCTGTGGCCCTTAGGGGACTGGACTCATCTCACCCATTTCAGGACATCCTTACACTGCAACCCACATCCCCACCTTCACCCCCTGACACTTGCCAAACTCTGTCCTATCTTCACCAACTCTTTCATCCTAACAGCCAGGCATTGCCTTCTTTTGTTAGGACCCATATACAGACTACTCCTGAGGACTGAAGTTTCTTAGAATCTATCAGTGCTCCTTGCAAAATCTGTCAGACGTCAGACTCCAACTCAAGGTATTGTAGCACCCCTTTTCCTACCCATCAAGCTAGAGATTCCTTTCCTGGAACTGACTGGCAGCCTTTACCCACATGCCCACTATCAGATGTGCAACTACCTCCTGGTCTTGATAGACACCTTCTCAGGGTGGGTGGGGGCATTTCTCACAACTAACAAAAGGGTTCAGTCTCTGATCTTCAGGAGATCATCCCCAGGTTTGCTGTCCCAGCCCTCCTCCAGTCAGACAATGGTCCTGAAATTACTTCCCAAGTTTCTCAAATCCTATCTAAAGCCCTAGACATCCCCTGGCATTTTCACACTCCCTGCAACCTGCAACCTTCAGGTAAGGTAGAAAGAATTAACTGCTCTTTATAAACCACTCTTGCTATGCTTTCACAGGAGTAAAACTCCTACATCTGGCTCTTTTCAGGCTATGAGCTCTCCCCAAGCGACCTCTCCCTTTGAACTCACGTATGGACATCCAGTCCTAACTCCTGGTCTTTCACCTAAATGCTCTCCCCTCCCAGACCATCTACTTACCCCATTACTTTGCCACCTCTGTTCTCTCCTATGGAACTTTGTTGACCACCATCTACTGTGGCCACACACTGTCTCCTGTTCACTGCCTGTCAACACTGGAGACCAAGTCCTTCTATCCCCTCCGGATCATTGGCCTTCACCCCTCTCTCCAAAATGGCAAGACCCTTTTAAGGTAATTCTCGTGACCCCTACAGCTGTTAAACTAGAGTGACTCTCTCATTGGGTCCATCTGTCTCACCTCAAATCTTCCATCCCTCCACCTAAAAATGACTCTTCTTCATACACATAAACCCTAACAGGACCGTGCTCTGTTAAATTCTGGAGGACATCGAGACCATACATCCCCAGTTCTTGTCCCCAATCCCAGAAAATGAGACTCCACTCCGGCAGCAGAGCTTGACTTCACTGGATTAGACATAGGTTTCTCATCTTCCCCCTGCGGTTCATTTCCATCCAGGGCAGCCCTTACATCTGGAGATTCTAGGTTCAATAAACCCCCACAGATAACAAACAAGTCTTTCCACATAGGTTCAGAAAACTGCTCCATAGCCGGATGCCAGGAACCAATCCAAATCACTATTATTCCTGTATCTGTTATCCCCTCTAAATATTATGATCTCTATACTTGCTTTCTTTTTGACCAGACAAAAGATTATTGTAGAAAATGGCCAGACAAATATGGAGCCTGTCCATATTGGTCTTGTCAGATCCATATGCTAGGATCACGGACCAATCATTATTTCTATCAACACCACAAGACACTCTTTTTCTACATACAAAACCTATGGGATTCCAGGTGGGAGACAGGAGTTGTTGGTAAGTTCTACTGTAAAAATCAGCCCAGGTCCCCAGTAAGTACTATACATATCCAGAGTAAATATGTCTCAATTGCCCAACCTCTAGATATTAGAAAAGTAGAAGTAATCAAACACTCCTCCAAGGTCCTTACCTCTTTGTCATTACCCCTCATAAATGGCACTAACTTGTCATTTCGCCTTTTGCTTCAGACTTTCACCTATGTGCACTGAGGACACAGATAGGATAGAGGCCATCTCTGATCATGGGGACCTTGAAGCCTATAGTGGGGAATGGCAAGTGTAGGCATGAACAAAACTGAGACAGCATCACTGCCATATGCTGAAACCCACCAGGTCAGTACAAGCCAGGGGCTGAGGTAGGGCTGCATGGTTCCAGTTGTAGGACCCAAAACTTGTGTAACTTAGGAGATCTCTTTAAAGAGGATCTGAAGAGGAAGATTCATTAGGTGCAGGAAATACATGTGAAATAGGGATCCTAAAACTCAAGCCACAGCAGGTTCACAACAAATCTACACACTGATGAGGAGGGCATGGGCTAGGGCTTGGTGTCAGTGACACAACCACGGTGTGTACAGGACCCAGAGTGAAGGCCTTTGTGACTATGCCAGGGACTTGGGTATACAAAGTTTCTAAAGGACATAGAGATAGATCCCTTAGGAGAGTTTTTGTAGAAGCGTTGCTCAGGCCAAGGAGACCACAATAAACGACAATTCAGATGAGACAATAACCTAGCACCAAAAGGGTATAAAATATTAACAGAGGGTAACAGGCTTTCATGGCATGACCTTGTTTTTAAAGTTAGTCATTGAATTAGTTAGTAGGGCTTGGGTTAAGCTAAGGCCAACTGACCTCTCAAATTTGTGTGGAGGTGGATAAGAAATCACGTTTTCTTCTAGCTTGCTTTCTCTTTAGTTTCATGATGAACCCTCCTGACCTGCTCTTTTCTGGTTCAACAATGAAATCAATGGCGTCATCAGATCTTAAAGGAGAAAAAAAAAAGGAGGTCCCATGTCTTTCTCAGAGGAAATTGATTTGGGTGTTTTTCACTCAATGCCTAACAGCACTGCACTTTCCAGATGGATGAGGCCACGTCCACAACAAATGAAGAGCCGAGGAAGCATGGGCTTTTTCCCTAAAAAGGCAACCTGCCTTACACACAAACAGTCCATCCCGGTGAGCACCTGAGGAAGATAAGAGCTCTGCCTCACCTCCATCAGGCAGGTGCTGCAAGTAACAGTTTTCCATCTTCCTCCCCAAGGACAAATGTAAACAGAAGCTCTGCAGGTGCTTCCTGGGAGGCTGACTACAAAGAAGGGCTAATCAAAGGCCTTTCATCTCTGACCTTTTACCTCTCCATCTATTCTGTGGCACTGAGGTGACAGGGCTCTTGTCCTTTGCACCCAAAGAAGTGACAGGCAGCTTGTTGATCAATAGCCCCTGTTGCTAATGTCTTCAGAATGGAAAAGAGGAGCCAGGAAATGAGGCAGAATCAATAGTCATGTCTGCAGGCGAGGCTATGTTATATTAATTTCACCAGTCACCCTTGTGCTTTCTGAGGAAGCTCCACTCTGAGCCTCAGGTTTCACTAATACCCACACTGAGATGCTGAGGCCCTCTGAGTCAGCACATGCTTTCCGCTGGTCACCAGGCTGCATCACTTGATTTACTCCCAAGCATCCCTGGTTGGACAATAACCTGAGGTAGAAGAACATAAAAGGGAGAACTTAGAAAACAAACCTCAGACTTTAGGAATGAGCAGCTCAGTAGATAAATGGGGACATTTGGGCGAAACCAACAAAGCAGTCCGGAGAATGGGCTGCCTGAATTATGGGAAGGGGCTCCTTTGATGTTTAGCTTGTCTAATCAATGGTTTTGTGTTTCCTTTTGGACAAGGATTTGAGGGGAGGAGATAAGTAAAGGATTAAGATTAGTAATTTAGTGATGCCTGAAATAATTTTATAGGAGAGAGGAGAATGCCATTTCCATTGGCCAAGAAAGTTAAGTCAAGCTTAATTTTTTTTAAAGAAATTAATTCAGAGCTCTTCTGTCATGACCAACCCTCTCCTATTTTACTTCTCACGTTGAATATACAGTGGTTTCTTGTTAGTTTAAAATAGAAAAATGAATAAAAGTTAACTTCCTAACAGGAGGATTTTGAAGTATACCAAACAATGCCTTTAAGAAACAATAACAAACCTCACCCCATGAGTATTTCAATGACATCATCACATAGGTTGTTGCAGAATGATGAAAGGATTCCGTTTATCTCTTCCATCTCTATCTGCTGTATAAAATGCAACTTTAAAGAAAATACGCTTACATTTGTCTTTACTATAACAATTTACTAATTCTTTGAGAATTTTACGGTGTATTTTTATCATAATTACTCACACACATTCCCATAACTCCTACCAGGTCTACTCTTACCTATTCCCAACTTCATGCTCCCCTCCCAGCTAACACACTGAATCCAAATTGTGCTGGCTCAGGAGCATGGCTCCATTCACTGAAGAATGGTCACTCTATAAAAGGCCACACCTTTTTGTTGTGTTGTGTTTCGTTTCTATAATTTGTTTTGTTTTTTTTTTAATTCACATTACATCCCAATCACAGCCTGTCTCCTCTCTTCCCAGCCCTGTTACAAATCCCTCCCCACCCCATTACCCCTTCCCGTCTCCTGAGAGCAGGAGAAGACGCCCTTGGGTACTACTCCACCCTGGGACATCTAGTCCCAGCAGGACGAAGTCTATCCTCTCCCACTGAACCAGGCAATCCAGGTAGGGGAAGGGTATCCAATGGCAGGCAACAGTCAAAGACAGCCTCTGCTCCAATTGTTAGGAACCTGTGCGTAGAACAAGCTGCATATCTGTTATACATGTGGCAGGCGAGGCTAGGCCCAGACCTTGCTTGTTCTTTAGTTTGGTAGTTCTGTCTCTGTTAGCCCTCATGGGCCCAGGTTAGTTGGCTCTATAGGTCTTCTTCTGGTGTCCTTGACCTCTCTGGCTTGCTTAATTCTATCCCCCACTCTTCCACAAACTCCCCCAGTTCTGCCTGACGTTTGACTGTGGGTCTCTGCATCTGTTTCCACCAGCTGCTAAATGAGACTTCTCAGGAAATGGTTATGCACTTCCTTTCCCAGAACCCATCACTTGTCAAGTAGTTCCTCAGTTAGAAATTCATGCTTAATTGCTAGTTGGCTTGATCTTGTGCAGGCAATAAGAACATATGTGAGTTATGAACACTTTCACTCTGGCCCTCTCCAAATTCTGGTTCTTAAAACCTTTCTGTCCCCTATGGTCCCTGAGCTGTAGGGGTGAGGGTGACATATAGAGGTCCCATTTATGGTTGAGTACTTCACTTCTTGGGAGTCTAGAGCTGCACTAATCCAAGAGAACAGAGATAATGTTTTAGAGGACAGTTTGATACTACACCTCTTTATCATAACAGTAATAAACTTACCCATGGAGTCTACAAGTCCTCCCAACCATGGGTTCTTGGTTAAATTTATAGTACAAGGTATGCCTTTCCTCCCACAGAGCAGATCTGAATCTAAGCTGAGAGTGGTTGGGTACATCAAAACACTATACCATCTATCTTGCCAAATGAGTATAATTAGTATAATTCACATGGTTCACAGCTAGGTAAGACTAGCTTTTCCCCCAACAACCTACAGAGCATCTTCGAGTACTATGACAGCCAGGCAGCAGGGAGGCCGTTCTGTGTTCAAAACCAACTTGATTTCTCCATGTTCCATGATCTTTTGTGTTCGGTGGTGTCCTCAGTAATAATGTCTTACCATCAAGTTCTTATGGGCAACCAAAAGCAATAGTGGAGGTATCTCTCACTGGCACTGGGTATTTGTGTGTGTGTGTGTGTGTGTGTGTGTGTGTGTGTGTGTATGTGTGTGTGTATAAACTCATGTTCACAGACAGAGAGACTGGGTACAGTTCAGTAGTAGAATGCTTGCCTACCATGCTCCAGGTTCTAAGTTCCATACACAATACCACAGAAAGAAAAAATGAAACATCATGGCAAATAATTATATGAATTCTGTAGATAAACACAATCTGAAGATTGGACAATAGAATCCACGCATGAAACGTGTGTGCTTGTCTTTCTAAGTATTGCACATGTACATGTGGAAGAATAACTTAGCATGAAGTCTTTCACTATTTCACTTTGTATGTTTCCCAATTTCATCCATTTTACTGCAAAGTTCATAATTTCATTTTTTCTTTACAGCTGAATAAAATTTTCTTGTGTGTGTTCCATGTTTTCTATTATAGTTGGTGACATCTAAGCTTTTCCCTGTCCTAGATACTGTGAAAGAGCAGGTATGACTATAGCTGGGTATTGTCTCTGTAGTAGAAAGTAATAGAGTCTTTTGGCCAGGAGTGATGTTAACTGGTCATATGTTAGACCCATTTCTAGGGTGTTTTGGGAATGGCCATGCTTATTTCCACAGTGGCTGGACCATTTTGCTCTCCCACCAACAGTGATGCGGCTCAGGAGGTGTCCCTGTGACTCTTGGTGCTCTGTGGCCTTTATGGTTCTCCACAGTGCTTAGAAAACTCATGTTCATAGACAGAAAGGGATGGGTGCAGATCAGTATCCAACACGTTCCAAGTTCAAAGTACCATCTACAGCACTACAGAAAGAAAAATAAAAGAAACATCATGGCAAAGAAGAGTGTGTTGGGGAGGGAGAATGGAAAGCTAGGATTTAATGGCACAGAGCTTTCGTTTTTCCATAAGAACAAGTTCTGCCAGCCCAAGCTGCAGACAACAAGAATGTGCTCAATTCTATTAAGTGGTTAGCCCAACCAGCTCTGTAAACCTTAAGGTATGCTTTATCTTCCCATAAAAATCACCTGAATAACTGTTAGATGTGATGCAGAAAAGTGAGGGGTAAAAGATGGCTCTGAATTTTGGATTTGCAAAAATGCAGGATGGTGAGATAGAGGCAACTCACCGGCAATGATGGGAGAACACTTAGATTTAATGTAGCCAAAAACATTCCACCTAAATGACTAGCAGGCTGCAGGAGTCCTCGGGTGAGGAGCACACCCTAGAGGAAGCTTGACCAAAGACCAGGGGTTAAGGAATAACGGACTCAGCCAGAGTCACAAGACAGCACTCAGTTCACCTGTCAATAACTCGCACACCTAGTCTATGGGATGCAGATGCCATCTGCATTGCAACCTTTGGGAATGTATGGAAAGTCTATACAGTATAACATATACTGGTACTGGGCACTACTCCCGAATGCTTTCTCTGTGGATGATTATACAGCCAAGCCCTTCAGCCTAAGGTGCATGGACTGCACATCCCCCAACACTCCAGCCTCCCCTTCACTCCAGTACTGCAGAGCCAAAGGGGTGTGGCCATGCAGTCATCCTGGAAATCCTGATAAAATAGGCAGTTGGTGCCTCACCCCTTCTTTGGGCTCACAGCGATTTCCAGATGCCTTATCTAGACCCTGGAATCAGCAATGCAGGTCTGACTCACCCCACATATGCCAATGGAGGCCACAATGTGAGGAAATAAGCAATACACAATTGGGGAGGCCTTTTGTATGGCAACCAAGCTTCACTTTTCCTAAATAGCTGCTTCGCTGTGGCAACATGATGTGCAAGGTCACGTTTATCTTCGGCTCTCTAATGCAAACCCTTTAATATTATGCTCAGTGCTGAGACATATTCCTTTCGTTGTTCTCCCTCTCCCTCTCCCTCTCCCTCTCCCTCCCCCCCCTCTCTGTGCATGTGTGTTTGCACATGGATGTGTACATACAGGATGCAGGTGGGTATGGTGGGTTGCATGTGCATGAGCATGTGGAAGGATAATTGGGCATCATCCTTAGAAATGCAATGCACCTTCTTTGAGATGGGATCTCTCATTGGTGTGAGCTAGACAATTAGTTAGACTGGCTGGCTAGTGAGCCTCGAGCATCCTCTCTTGTGCTCACCTCCCCGCCTCAGGGATGACAAGTGAACACTCTCATGCCCAGTGTTTTTATGACAGGCACTTTACTGACTGAGTGACCCCCACCAGCCCTGGCTGTTTCTTTTTCTTCATATTATGAATTCTTTTACAAAATAAATAAGCCTTACAGCCCCTCAAGAATTTTGAAAAACTATCTTCCAGCTTTGACATTGCAAAACTTGTATGACTGTCATTTTAAATTGATACAGTTGCAAGGGTGCTGTTACTAGTATACTGGAAATTTTTAAATACTGAAATTGATAAATAAAATTCTTCATTTCACTGGAGACCATGAGGCTAAAGTGCCTGGTCAGTCTTCACATACCTCAGGGGGGAACACATACCCTACTATGAGGACTTCACTATTGGAAGTCAGGTGAAAGGGCAATGGCAAATACATGGAATCTCAGGAAGCATTCTCCATGATTTCTGACTATAGACTCAAACCACCACAACTAGAAGACACTTCACTGTGCTACTGGACTGTTTGCAGATGAAGTTTTCGCAAACACCTCAACAATGCTGTTTTCCAAAAAATATAAAATACATTGGTGTGACTCTAACTAAGGAAACAGGAACTTCAAGTCTCTGAAGAAAGAAAT
>NC_034611.1:12034398-12055542 GCF_900095145.1 Mus pahari | reverse complement strand
GGGGAACGCCAGGGCCAAGAAGTGGGAGTGAGTGGATAGAGGAGCAGGGCGGGGAGGGGTATAGGGGACTTTCGGGATAGCACTTGAAATGTAAATGAAGAAAATATCTAATAAAATAATTTTTAAAAATTAAAAAAAAAGAACACAGAAGCTTAAAAAAAAAAAAAAAGAAATCTATGCGTGTGCACAAAGGATACACGGACACACAACAGTCATTGCAGCACTGTTCCTAAGAGAAAAAATGGGAGTTATGGTTCGAATGGGAAATGTTTTCCACAGACTCATGTCCGAATGATTAGTTCTCAGTTGAAGGAACTTTTTTAAGAGGTTGTGAAACTTTTTATGTGGGGCTATGACTGGGGAAGTGAGTTGTGGGATGGACTTGGAGGTATGTGGTTCCTCTGTTTGTTTCCTCATCCATCAAGAGATGAGCAAGTAGCCTCATGATGTTACATCCCATCTGTAAGACACTCCCATTGCCGTGACTCCCCCACCCCATGATGGGTTGTACCCTGAACCATGAACCAAAATTAGTGACTCCTCCCCGAAGATGCTTCTTGAAAATAATTTGGTTGCAGCTTTGAGAAAAGGTAGGTAACACACTGGAAAGAGATCTGGCCAACTTTCAGTGAAAGATAGTTAAAGCAAACATTCTATGATTACATTACAAAAGTCAGCAAACATATTCTTATAAAGGTAGTAAATACATCGGGCTTTGCAGGATACGGGCCCTAACTGCTGCTACTTAACTCTGCCATTTTAAGGTAAAAGCTGTGTCCTAATAAAACTTTATTAAAAAAAAAACCAATGCTGTTTTCCTATTCAGTTAACTGACCTTCAGCATGTCTTGTTAGCCACTAGTAAGCTTGTATTGAACTAAGAGGAACACAGAGAGCGACAGTAGAACATAGATCGTGGGGTAATAACATAGTGAAGGATGAGGGGCACAAAGTTTAGACAAGAGCTCCCAGAATTTATCCTGAGGCCCCTGGGGGAAAATGAGAGAAAGCAAGCCAGAGGACTGACAGTGAGACCATTCTAGATAACTGGAAACCAGGAGTTGGCTGTTTGTGTCCTGGGCATACATGTGGTAAATTATGGTTCACTTTTTAAAAAAAAAAAAAAATTGAAATACAAAGTACATTTATCCATGTGTGTTTTATACCACATGCTGGGCACAGCAGGTGGACTTCCAAGTTGGGAGATGTGATTGCAATGTCCTGAAGTTCCCAAGTTAGTGAACAGGGCAGGTCTGCAGAGGAAGGAAAAGAGATTTTATTTTGATCCTTACTTCAGGTCCATTCCTGGACCCACCAAACTTCACAGAATCAGGAAACTGACAAAGCAAGAGCGTTCTCCTAGCTCAACCCTCTAGTTATACAAACACCACCAGATGGTGTCTCTCAGCACTGACGCTCAGGCTCAGCTGACACAGGGGGGCCACTTGGTGCATGTACTGCAGTCTTTCACCCAGAACACTAAGTCACACAGAAACTGGGACCCTTGAGAGACCCAGCACCTGAGACAAGAAGGCCATCTGTCCCCAGGTATACCTGAGACGAGAAGGCCATCTGTCCCCAGGTACAGAGCTATGTGAGAACCAGATGCTCTTGCACTGAATTCAGTTCCTAATGCCTCCATGGTAGCAACAACTATCTATAACTCCAATTTCAGGGAATCTAATACTACTTCTGCCCCTCACAGGCACCAGACATGTTCCTGGTAAACAGACATGCATGTTGTCAATACACTCAGACACATAACAATAAGATAAATATATCTTGAGAATTTTTGAAATCTCTCATTGTGGTGGTGATGTTCAGCAGTGAAGCCACTGTGGAAAAGAATATGGCAACTTTTCAAAAGGTTGCGTGATCCTGGGAAACAATATGGCAATTTCTCAAAAGGTTGTGTGATCCTGGGAAGCAATGTGGCAACTTTTCAAAAGGTTGTGCGGTCCAACAACTTTATAGCAGACCAAATACCCCCCCCCCCAAAAAAAAAGTCTCAGATACCATAACCTCTGAACCTGCAAAATAACCCCAATTAAATATTTTTATAAGAGGTGCCTTGGTCACGGTGTCTGTTCACAGAAGTAAAACCCTAACTAAGACAGTACAGCTGCAGAGAGAACACATTGAGAAAAGTCTGACGGAAGTCACAACACCCGCGAATCTTGAAGACACCCTGTTGAGTGAAACAAGAGGCTTACAGAAAGACCAGAACTGCTAACTTTACTTTCATGGCATAGTTAACATTTACACACTCAGAAAGCAGAATTGTGGTTGCCATGGCTTGAGGCAGAGGAGAAAAGGATTTTTAGGAGGTGTAAAATTTCTACTGTTTTCAGGTGAAAAGACATTGAAATAGCGTAGAATGATGGCCTCCAAAGGCCAAGGCAGCAAGGTAGGTGGGCCCGACAGAGATGAGTTCATCTGTGGGCATAAAACTGCAGTTAGATAGGAGAGATGCTCGGGTTAAGCACCTCAGAATGTACTGACTACAGAAAAAAAAAAAAAAAAACCAGTCCTTGAATATTTCAGAGAAAGCTAGAACAAAGGACTCTGAGTGTGTTTGTCAAAAAAAAAGTAAAAGTAAATGTTTGAAGACATGGATATGAGTGTTATGAGTGTACTGATTTAAATGTTACACAGTGCATGCCTATATTGAAATATCACACATTTCTCCAATACTATGTATAAATTTTATGTTTTATGTACCAGTTAAAAATACTTTTAGTTAAACAATCTTGAAAGGAATACTTTTTGAAAACAGGGTGGTTATTTTGACTCAGTAAGTAAAGGTGCTTGCTATAAAACCTAGCAACCAGAGGTCAACTCTGGGGTCCTTGTCGTGGAAATGTAGACACATGCACACACATGCACACACTATAAACAAGCAAATAAATGCAAGCAGTAAAGACAGTAGTAGGAAGAAGTAGAGGCAGAGGAAACAATAATCAGAAAATATGAGGAAAAAAATCTATGTACAATGAAACAGGAAAAGGGTATATGAAATTCTCAAAGACTAAATGAAAACATGTTTAAGTGTCCACAGTGAAGCTTCAGGGACCATCAGACATGCAATTCAAGTAAGGCCATGACTAAATGTTACAATGCTATAAATTAGGTAGAAAAAGAAGTCACCCGCCAATGCAAACATTATGCATGGAAGAGAGAAAGAACTAGAGATGGAAAAGCCCAATGTGAGCAAGCTGACCTCTTATGTGGTTCATAAATTTCACTCAGAACTAATGCCCTGAAACCAACAAAATCACTGGCTGCTCAACAAAAGAAGTACAGGCTTGACATTCGTCATCAGGTCACAGAGACCTTAACGTACTGTGGGTGAGTTTCAGGCCCTCAAGAGCTACATGCCATTTTGTCTAATTAAATTCACAAATTTTATGCAAAGTCCTCACCAACCTTCATTGCTGAGAATGCTGCACTAAAGATAGAAACAAGATCAGAACAAAGATGCTCTGGGTGTGGTGAGCAAGTTCTAGGCCCTATGCTTCCTCCTCATGGCAACACCCTTCTCAAGCTTTCTCAAAGAAGTTTAAAATAGGTGTGCATTTAGTGTACCAAGCAGAGAAAACTGGATTCTTTGAAGCCGATTTCCAAAATTCAAAATAAAAAATAGACATCACTAAATATTTCCATATGTGTTACCTGTTAGCCTCCAAAAAAAAAAAAAAAACATAAAAGAGCACTACATGCAAGCCCCGGCATGAACACATGCAAAGGCATGGCTGTGTTTCAGTGCACAGTAAACACATGAAGAGATGTTTAGTTCTTATTAGCAACTGTAGTCATTTTCCACAATATTTGCTAAGAAGTGGAGTTCTTGTTTACTTTTGTACAATATTCACATTGCATTGCATGAAGTGTTCAATCCAGTCTGTCATTAATTAAAATGTGAGCTATGAGCTTAACAAAAAAAAGAAAGAAAGAAAGAAAGAAAGAGAAAAAGAAAAAGAAAAAGAAAAAAGAAAAAGAAACCTTTTCTTTAAGAGTGTTGGGCAGTGGTATTTAATCACAGCAAAATAATAAATCAAGGATAAGATGACTGCCAAGCCATCCGAGCAGCCTGCTACTGACCTGTTTGAATGTGACTAAAACAGAGAATTTGTTTTCTTACATTTAAAAGGAGAAGATTTGTCCAGACCCTTCAAGCTGTCACGGAGGGCACAGTCCCTGTCCCTGCTGTCTTGCTTTCCTGCTTTGGGGGCCATTGAGGATGAAGAGTTGATAAACACAGACTCTGTCAGCTTGTGTCATTATGATCTGTTTTGTGTTGTCCCACTGAGCTAACAAGTTTGTGAAGTATTGTGGTGTCTCCCTCACCCCATTTCCCACCCCTGTCCTCATCTTAAACAGCCCATGCCTGAGTGATCACTCTCAAAGGCAGGGCCAACATTAACCAGAGTAGGCCATGTGGCAGCCACTAGGCTGGGCATCTGCCATTCATTATTCTCTCACAATGGTGTTTGGAGCTAGTTTCTATGATGCACTCCATCTTCATACTCCAGGAACTGCTTTGAAAGTTTGGGGAAGCAACCTTAGTCTACAGAACAAACCATTCTTGGAACCCAAGGAGATTCAAGGCATACCGGGGAGGTGTAGTCCAAATTGTGGGAAAAGTTCTCCTCAGGAAGGATGAAGTTCGAGGGGCCTACCTCTCCCCGACTTTCCTTCCCTCCTTCCTCCTCCCACTTCTTTCCTTCCTTCATTTTCTTACTTCAGTGTTGGGGGCTGAATCCAGAGGGAAAGCAAGTACTCTTCCCAAAGAGGTGCCACACCCACTCCCTAAGAAGATACAATTTCCCTCAGAAATAATGGGGTTGAGTCTTAATTCTAATTTCAAAGCCTTTGGTTTATTATCTTGGATTGGTTACATTGTTTCATATTTCTGAAATAATGCAATAGCATAAAAATATAGAAAGTATTAAAAATAATTGCATTTACTACCTACTTTGTTCAATACTTCATTTGCTTTGATTACAAATAAATATATCTACTTAATATGTAATCTTGTATGCAGTCTCCACTAATAAAACACACCATAGCTTAGCTGGGATCTGACAAACAAAGGACATAAATTAACGGAAGGTCTCCATTATTAAGAGCACTGATTATGCTTCCAGAGGACTCACCCACATGGTAACTCCAGCCCCAGGGCCTGAAAGGACACTAGGGACATGGTGCACAGACATACACGCAGACAAAACATACACACACACACACACACACACACACACACACACACACTAATAATACATAATTTTTTAAAGTTAATTTAAAGTTCTGAAAATAAATTGATGGGAATACGTTAAGAAACGAAGAACTACCATGTGAAAGAAAGAGAGTTTGTGAGGCACTTTGTGAGTTATACTTTTTAAAAAGTGTTTACTAAGACATACATGGGCTGGACCTAGACCTCCCTGCACATATGTAACAGGAGTGCAGCTTGGTCTTCATGTGGGTCCCGAACAACTGAAGCAGGGACTATCTTAAAAGCTGTTGCCTGGTGGCGGCTTCGCAGGTCGCTGTGCTGTGAGATCAGATGGCACAGCAATTCGCCCCCCAGGATGTAGAGCTCGCTGTTCCTGAAGGCACATCTGAGGCTAAGTTGGGTAGGGCAGAGAGTAGGGGGGCGGTAGGAGGGAGTGGGGGGAGAAGGAGGAGGGCGGGAATCACTCATAAATGGTGCCCAAGCAGAACCCGAAGCCTAACTTCCAGGAGGGGTGAACGAGGGCTGTGCTTTCATGGGCCTCTTCTTTATGAAGCAAAGTGTGTAAAGGTTGCCATAAAGGACAAACAAGTGAAATACTTCATCCATTACAGTGGTTGGAATAAAAATTGGGATGAATGGGCGCCAGAAAGCAGAGTATTCAAATACATGGACACCAATTTGCAGAAACAGCGAGAACCTCAAAAGGTCAATCAGGAAAAAATACGCAGAGGGCAAGATGAGAGGGGGTTGCTCCAGGGAGGAAGGCATCCGGTCTGCAACAGAAAGATGTTAAAGTGAAAACAAAAAAGAGCAAGCAGGAAACACCTGGAAATGGAGATGGTGGCAGTACCCGTGAGGCACCTCAGCCTCCTAGGAAGGAGAGAGCCCGGGTAGATCCTACCATTTCTATGAAAATGAAGAAATATGCATGAGCAGAGCTGAAGTTAAAGTGAAGATTCCTGAAGAGCTGAAACTGTGGCCTGTGGATGACTGGGGCTTGATCACCAGACAAAAGCAGCATTTTATCTTCCTGCCAAGAAGACTGTGGGTTCCCAGATGATAAGGAGTACGCTGTTCATGAGGCTGTGGCAGGCGTGAAGGGGTATTTCAATGTAGTGTTGGGCACTCAGCTACTCTACAAACTTGAGAGACCACAGTATGCTGAAATTCTCTCTGATCTCCCGGATGCACCCATGTACGGAGCGCCACATTTGCTGAGATGATTTGTGCGAATTGGAGTGATGTTGACCTATACACCTCTAGATGAGAAAAGCTTTGCTTTATTACCGAACTGTCTACAAGATTTCCTCAAGTACCCGGTGAAGAATTCTGCAACTTTGTTCAGTGCCAGTCATTATGAAGCGGCTGCTCCTGAGTACCCTCGGAAAGCTGTGAGAGGGGCGTGCTCTCTCTCTCACTCGTGCTTGGAGTTCGGTAAAGTTTGGTTCTTAGTCCTTCTCTTGTACAAATGATGTGCTTCAAGATCGTTAGTGTCCAACGGAGTTGATGTTTGTTTTCTGTTTGATTTTAAACAGAGAAAAATAAAAGGAGCAACTGTTCTTTTTTTCTTCCTTTCTTTCTTTCTTTCTTTCTTTCTTTCTTTCTTTCTTTCTTTCTTTCTTTCTTTCTTTCTTTTTTTCATTTCAAAGTTTCCACCGGTGTACCAGTGATGACAACAGAGAGACGTGCAGTAGAGTGTTTGCCAGGTTGACAACGCTGCTTTCGAATGCTGGTGGCTCTGTTTTTTTGACACTACTCCCTTTTATAATATGTGTTGATGCTCCATGACAAAATGCTCTGATTCCTAGTGCCAAAGGTTCACTTCAGTGCATATAACTGAACACTCATCCATCTGTGCTTTTTTTTTAAATGGTGCTTGAGAAGCCCATCCTTTGCAAGTCATCCATGTCATTCCTTAGGCATCTTATCTTTGCTCGATTGTTAAAGAATGGTGGCTTGTTTTCATGGGTTTTGTATTTGTGTCTAATGCATGTTTTAACATGATAGATGCATCATGTAGCTAAAGTTTTATGGAAAAGTCAATCTTGTAGGAGTTGTTTTTCAGATCTTCAACAAATTTTTCTTTAAATTAAAAAAAAAAAAAAAAGCTACATTCTTCTAGCTGGGCTGCCTTGTCTGGCCTTGGTGGGAGAGGAAGCACCTAGCCTCACAGAAAGTTAATGTGCCAGAGTTGGGGAACCCAGGGTAGTGTCCACCTGCTCAGAGGAGAAGGGGATGGAAGGGAGAAAGGATTGTGGGAGGAGGTGACACTGAGGAGGGCAGTAAGCAGGATGTAAAGTGAATAAGTAAAAAATAAAAAACAAATTAAAAAAAAGTGTTCACCAAGGGATGGGGTATAATGTTAAATCTCAGATATTTAGTGATTTGTACAAAATAAAACATTTAAACTTTTATGGCTATTTATTAATTTGTAGGTGGGGCACAGCTATGCCACAGCACATGTATGTTGGTGTCAGAGGACACCTTTAATGAATGGTTTCTCTCCTGTCACCATGTGGGCTCTAAGGATTGAATTTGGGACATCAGACTTGGAAAGTGATCTTATTGATCTTATGGACTGAGCCACCTCCCCAGCCCCAAGTCTATCGATTTTACAAAGACTGAAATGACAACGTTCTAAGCCGTGTCCATTTTACCCATACATAAAAAAAGAAGGACACATGTTCTACTCTACATGCAAAAGAACCCAGCTCAACCTGCAGCCCCTTATTCTCTGGAAGTCGGAGCTGGCCTGAGCTGAAGACCTCTAAGTCCTGGGTAGAGATAGTGTAGAAGTTCATTCCAAGAGGAATGGGTTGCTTGGTAATGGAGCAGGGAGCTAAGGAGATTAAGGGGATTAGTGTCTCTTAGGCATTTTAACTGGCACTATTAACTTTGTTTTAAAACAATGTGCTCACAAGTAGCCAAAAATAAATAAATAAATAAATAAATAAATAAATAAATAAATAAATAAATAAAATGTCAAAAGGAAGAACCGACATGATGAAGTCCACCTCTAAACCGACATGTGAAGAATGTTCAGGCAGGCAGACTGCCCTCCCCAGTGGCTGGCAGCTTCTAGGCCACACATAAACAAATGTCTCCTAGCACACACTAACAAAGCAGGGAAGTGGAGACCCCGGTTTATCCTAAAAGCCTACGTGCTACAGATAAAGCCACCCTTGAGAGGGGCGACGTGCACCAGCCTGCCGTATAGAAATGCCCACTTCCTCCCATTTCTGAGAGAATCTATCTCCAAGGTGAGCCAGTGGAGAGGCTGTAGGAAGAAGGTCACAGGCAAGGCGACATCGCCATGTTAGTCCCATACTACAGACGTCTGTGCTCTTCTCCACCAAATCCAACCATTTTCTCAGTATGTGCAGACGATGCTGCTGCCCCAAGCTGACAAAGGGAAGCCTCAGTAAGTTTCCTGCCAGGAAAGAACTCCATTCCCATGGCAGGATGCCTATCTACCTGCATCTTGAGAAACTGTGCATCTGTAGCTTGTGCCTTGGTAACCTTTCTACCCCAGCCAGCACTTGGCTCCCAGAAGCGTTCAGCAAGTTTGTTGGTGGAAAATAAGCCCAGGAAGCCAAGAGATGAATCTCAGGGTCTCTAGGAGCAGAATAAATGGCTGCGTTTCGTACTTGCTGTTCATTTTGTGCTGTTAGTACCTCTGTCAAAGAGGCCTACATCTTAACTCTTATCAGGACCCATGTGATGCCTCTCCAGGAAAAGAAGTTTGAACTGGCGATCAGCATGCTCACATCTTCGTAAGCGCCCCTCCTCACCCACTCTCCCACAGCCCTTCAGGAAGCGGCTACAGCAAGTCAAGCGCAACTGGATTTCACTGGCTGTGTCCGGCTGTGTCCCTCCCCTTTCACTGTGTTCTACCATGTTTCTGAGCCTCTTTCCCAGCCTCTGCTGTTTTTCGGTTTTCCCACTGTATCTTTCCTTTTCAGCTCCTCTTCGGCTGGTGAAACCATCCTGTACTGCTTCAGGACTCAGTGACATGAGACTTTCACTGCCTGGGAGTGACTTTCGAACTTCAGAAGCCCCCTCTCCAGGAAAGGCAGCAGACTGTGTTGATCTTACTACAATAATTTTTTGCCTGACTTTTTCCTCTTTTTTTTTTCTTTCTCTCTTTCTTTCCATACTGTCACACTGTGTATCCCAGACTAGCCTCAAACTCTCATTTCCCTCTGCATTAATCTCCCAAATGCTGTGATTTTTTTTTAGGTGACTCTGTAGTTTACATTAAAAATTTGAGGAAATATATTTTTTAATATTTCCCCCCCACCCAATAGAATATTTATGTTTTATTAGCATAATGGGTTTCATCATAGCACCTCTACACATTCATGTAATGAATTTTGGTGATACACACCCACTATTCTTTCTTCTCCTATGTTTCCTACAACCCCAGTATCCCCCCTCTTATTATTTTGTGTCCTTTATTCACCCCTTAAATTCCACATGAGAGGAAAATAACTGGGGTACTTTCTCCGTGAGACTGAGTTATTTCTCTAAGCTTGGTCATCTCCAGCTCCATTTTTTTTTTCTTTGTCTGAACAGGATTCTACTGAACATTTTCTGGATGTGTTGATGGTCACCAGGCTAATGTCATAGCATAGCATAGCATAGCATAGCATAGCATAGCATAGCATAGCATAGCATAGCATAGCATAGCATAGCTATCATGACCCGTGCAACAGGAAGCAGCGGCATACAGGTATGTGAATGCTGAAGCTGACTGTCCTTCTCTGTGACTGCTGAGTCTTGGGAAGTCTAGTTTAGTTGGCTTTTGGAAGCTGTTCCACACTGTGGCCATATCAGCTTGCTGACTCCGAGCTCTCATCAGGATTTGGAATTTTTTTCGGTTTTTTTGTTTGTTTGTTTGTTTGTTTTGTTTTTGTTTTTTTGGTTTTTTTTGTTTGTTTTCTTGTTCACAGAGATTCTAACCAGGATTTTATAAAATCCAACCGAGTTTTTATTCACAATCCTCTGATAGCTACAGATATTGAGAATCATTGTGTGAGAGGAGGGTGAGAAACGGGGTTTTATGCGGCCCACGCTGACCTTGAGCCCCGATTCTGCTGCTTCTACTTCTCAAGCACTAAGACTACAAGTGCGTCTTGTCATGCCTGGTTGAAGTTGAATTCTTTTTTTTTTTTTTTTTTTAAATATATTTGTTGGTCATTTTAGATTGTTCACTTGAAACGTATCTATTCAGTTCATCTTCCATTTGGGATTGCATCATGCTCTTTGGAGTTCGGAAATTCTTTACATATTCTAAATACCAGTTCCCTGTCAGGTTACTGAACTGCCCAAGATTTCGTTCCAGTCCGTGGGCTGTCATACTCTGCTGATTATTTCTTTTGCTATGCAGAAGCAGTTTAATTTTCTGAAATCTCATTTCTGAGTTCTTGCTATTATTTCCTGAGTCTTAAGTAGAAATTCCTTGCATCTACCTGTATCTTGAAATCTTCCCTTCTGTTTTCTCTGGTGTTTTCAATGTTTCCTAATATATATCAAAGTCGGATCCATAAAATATTTTTAATCGGATTATATACAAACTATACAAGACCTTTAAAAATTACATGATTTAAATAAAGGGATCCGTACTGGGTCTGGCTCAATGCATGGCAAAGCATAGCTAACATTGTCATGCTCTTCCCAGCACTCATGCAAGACGAGAAGCTGATTTTCCTCACAAAATTATTGTAAGAACTAAAGAAAACGCTTGAGAGACAAATATTATATATAATTATATTATCACCAGAAGTCTTCTTTCCTCTACCTCTCCATTCATTACCTTAGTTCCTCAGTGCTCTCACACTCTCATACAAGTCGTGACACAAGCCTGTGACTGCAGAGTGAACTTTGCTAAGTGCAGATTGTGTGGTGCCCTATTGTAAGTGCTTTACAGGTAGTACCTCAATGCTTGGGTTCAATGAGGTGTGAGCAGCCTGGAGTGTGAGCATCCTGGAACAGCAAGGTTAATAGGAACCTACCACTTCTAATCCAGCAGGCTCTTTCTTGGCCTGTCTGTCCCTGTAGGAGTAGTAAGGAGAAAGGATTAACTCTGTCAGAGCCAATCTCCACTTCTATGGAGAGCTGGCATTTGGCCTGCCTAATGCCACACTCTTCCCAGGGTGAATGTGGATATATCATTTGGTGCTAACTGTCCCTCTTTATCCCCAAGATCTTAGATCATAATCCAGGACCGTATTTCTACTCAGTACACATGAGCCCATTTCCCAAAAATTGAGCCTAATGTCCTAAAGGGCAGCAACTCATGCCTAGCAAGGTGATCTGTAAGCCAAATGCCCAAGCATCAGCCAGAAAGTCCCAGAACTGACCTAGAAATGGTGCATGTGGAAAGAGTACATGGGCGTGGGCTGCTGTTCTATTTCCCATTTATGAGCTGGGATGCTTTTGTGCCCCTGCCTCTGCCAGGATACAGTGAGAAGGAAAGCTATTTGGAGAAAAGAATGTGTTGTGGAATTATGACGCCCTAGGCAGAGAATATTTTTCCTTCCTATCCCATGTCTTGTCCATGCCAAACCCCAGCCCCACAAGAAGAAGTCTCCGCTTTAGACAGAGCCATTTTGAATGAGGACAGACATAGACCCTGTAGTTAGGTTTCTACCCACAGAAATACAACCCCTCATTGGCGTGAGACTCTACAGTGTCTCAGTCAGAGCATAAAATAAGAGACCCTCTTTCTCTTTCTCCCTTTCTGTCCTTCTCTGTCCCCCCTTTTCTGCCTCTACCCTCTTCTCTAGGTCCCAATAAACTCTCCTTTATACTAAGCCTGTCCTATAGCTGATTCCTCAGAGGGAATGCCTTGGCCTGGAAGCACCACCCAGGCGCTCCCTTCCTCCACATCACCTTCTGCAGTTTATAAAACACAACACTGTCATTCAAGAGTAGTAAAACATTGTAAAATCACTTTTATGAAGTTTATTCAAAACTATGGCTTTAGAAATCTAAGATTATTTTTACATTCTAACATATACTCTGACCACTTAGGTGTCTGACTTTGATTCAGCCAACTTTTTGATGAGTGCCATTAGGTTTTTGGAATTCTATAAAGAGGAGTCCAGAATAATAAGAAGTCCTATAAAGCCAACACACAGTCCTCATGAGCACTTGATTTCTGCTACCTTTTAAGAGGCATGCTGCTCCGAATGGCTGGGTGGTTACATACCCACTCATGTATTTCCCCCCCAATGTTTATCTTGGAAAGATGGCAAGTTATTTTGAAAGAAAGGAAGAAAAAACAGACTGCAGAGGAAACAGAATGGCCCTGCATCTCACAGGGCAATGGATTACTAAAATTACCCCAACTTCACGGAAGAGAACTGAATTCATTTGCACATTTTCTTAAGATCGATTTGCGTTACAATAAGACCACACACTATAATATTAAGGAAAAGTGAAGGCCAGACATTAATAATCATCATCTTTAAATTGAGATATTTTCCCTAGAGCACAAAACTGGTCATGGTAAGGGTCACATTTTCCCCGAGTTTAGCATCAGACAGTGTTGCTCTTACACTTTCCAGACAAATTCAGGGATAAATCTGATTATAGTGCTGACAAATCATAGATTACACACCAATGCAAAGATACAGAATAATTCTAAGTCAATGTTTAAGTTTTAGCTAATATTCATGACTGGTATTTATTTGCAACATTCAATCAGTCAGTAAAAATTTACAAAATACTTCCTGTGCACTCCTAATGCAGAAGTGAGTGACAAAGAGGCCAGGATGCTCACAGTCTACCCATGAGGCTTTAGATGAGCCAGTGGATAAGCAGTGGCCTGGCAAGGATGAGTGTGCTAAAGCATCAATCCTCATACTAATTGTTGAGTGGGTTTCTGAAAATAATAGGTTTTTTTATTTCTTTCCCAAAATCAGAGAACTTTTACACTGACTTGCCTCTGGAGGAAAACCATGTCCTTCCTCAATAATGAAAAATTTCTACTGTACGACATCATTTTAATTGTGTCTTTGCAGGAAGGAACAAGCCCAGAGTGATGGGAGACTGTTGTAATCCGTGACCTCTTCTAAGATACCCTGAACTTTCCTTTGTTGTCCAGACCTTGTACGAACACTCTGCAAGTCAGGCCCTTCTGGCTTACACCCATTTTCAACATGGCTCAGTCTCATGATACGACAAATCGTTATCAGATGACCCGTGCTCACACACAAACACAGCCACTATCAGCCATAGACAGGCCATAATCTGCCAAAATCTGTACAGAACAGAAATAAACACAATGCGCGGTGTGTATTAATAAACTCAGCTTCTGGCACACACCACCATCACAAAGCCCCTGGGAGGGAAAGTGTGGGGAAGCTCACTTTCCTTCTATGAGCCTTTCCATGTATATAAACAAGGACAAAGATCAAGGAAAGAGGTGCATCCCTGGGAAAGCATATCTCCTCAGTCTTAAAAATAGCTACTCTTAAAAGGGGATAATTTCCATGGTGTAATCTTCTTAGGAAGAGTGACTAAAGTATCCCTCTCTCTCTTCTGCCTACCAGCCTATTGACCGCACTGTGCTGGGGAGATAGGTGAATATAAGGTTTCTCAAGACCTAATTTGCAGCCTAGTCAGAGTCCCAAGACAAAATTTTTATTGATTCAAGACAATTTTAAAAAAAGCCATGAGAACAATTTTTCCATAATGCTAATTTTTAAGCATACATGTTTAAGTATATATTTAAGCACATATATGATACAAACTGCAAAATACATAAAAGAATGTCCAGTTGAGAGCCAGTCTTTCCCCATCCAGTTGGCAAGCATCCATTATCACTGTCTTAACATGCCCAGGCACAGCATCCTTTGAACATATATTCTACATAATTTTCTTCATTTTACCTTTTTGTTTTTGTTTGATTATGCAGTGCTGAAATCGAACCCAGGACCACATTCTTATTAGAGTAATGCTCTACCACATCTAAGGGCAAAATTCTTTTGTCTTTTACAATTTTTAAACTATTTTTGTCATGAGGATCTTTATCAATTGATGGAGATGTCTCCCTGCATTAGACTAAATATAGTCACACTGCTTTGTACTTTCATTGATCCATGTTTTCTTGATCCAGTGTTACTGTTAGTAAGTGAGCTTTGGTCTAAAAATGTTCTTACTTAGCAAAATTAGAAATTGGTCACCCTGTTTCTGGGAGCTGACAATAGATTCTATTCCCCCAATCCTTTCAACTCTCAGTCATAGTTTGTTTGTTTTTTTATTTTTCTAAAAATCTAAGAACTGATAGATTAGAATAGTTGATTGTTTAATAATCAAAAGAGGACTTGAGAGCCATGCATCATATTAATTGAACCTCAACTGCCATTAATCTTCCCTTTAAAAAATGTATCCTAACTTTACATCTAAAGAGGAACATACTCTCCCCTAGAAGTTGATATTTCTATCCAAGAATAGGTAGAACCTGTTATGTGTAGTTCATGTTATTTAAAGCAGACCCATTAGGCTTCATCACGAACTCTGAATGAGCAATGAGAAAGGTTAGTAATTAGTTAGGTTTGGGAAGGGTTGTTTGTGTGTCTGTTTGAAAGAAATTCTCAATGTGTAGCCATGTAGGCCTGGAGACACCTTGACCATGGCAACTTTTAAACAAGAAAACATATAGCTGGGTTCTGCTTATAGTTTCAGAGATTTAGGCCATTGTCGTCATGGTGGGGAGAATGCTGGCACACAGGCAGACATGGTACTGGAGAAGTAGATGAGCATTCTACATCTGGATTCATTGGCAGCAGGAAGAGAGAGAGCTGGGTCAGGCTTGGGATTTTGAAACCTCAAAGCCTATTTCCAGTGGCATACTTCCTCCAACAAGGCCATGGCTACTAGTTCCTGTCAAGTAGCATTATTCCCTGGTGACCAATCCATCATACATATGAACCTATTGAGTTCATTCTTATTCAGACCACCACATCTCACTCCCTGGCTCCATAGCCTTGTAGCTATATCATAGTGCAAAAGTACATTCAGTCCAACTTCAAAAGTTACCATAGTCTATCATAGTCTCAACAGTGTTTAAAAGTCCAAAATTCAAAGTCTCGTCTGAGATTCAAGGCAACTTCTTAACTGTAACGCCCTAGAAAATCAAAATGAAAAAGCAGATCACATACTTCCAATATGATGGCCGAGGATATAATTTACCATTCCAAAAGCAAGGAAAGGGGGCATAGTGAGGAAATACTGGACCAAAGCAAGACCAAAAACCAGCTCGGCAAACTCCACATTCTGTATCTTTATGTCTGAGATCAAAGAGCTCTTCAGATCTCCAACTCCTTCCAGCTTTGCTGACTGCATCACCACCACCACCTCTCTCTCTCTCTCTCTCTCTCTCTCTCTCTCTCTCTCTCTCTCTCTCTCTCTCGCTGTTTCTACTTCCTGTTAACAGCTCTTCTTGGCAGGTATCCCATGACTCTGGCATCTCCAACATCTTGGAGTCTCCAAGACAATCTAGGCTTCACCTTAACAACTTCACCAAAAGGTCATTCTAGGCCTCCATTTAGGGACACCCATGACACATGCCAGCAGCTTTTCTTAGCCATAGAAGGAGATTCCACAACCTTTTCTTTTATCCTTGACTCTAAAGTCAAAATCATGGGGTTGGCGCTATCAGGTTCTGTTGTTTTCTGGGGCTGGAAATTGGCCCATCTCATTTAAATCACGTTGTCACCAGCTCCTTATTTTCTATGGTATCCTTTACTGTTTAAACTTTTCTGTAGTTCCTTTTTACAAGTTGGAAGCTTAGCTGGGTGGGTCTTGCCCAGAGGTCACCACTCCCTTTATTCCATGAAGCATCAAGCCTTTCTTTAAACTTTTTATCTCCTTGAACACTGGAGATACATTCACTTCAGCTCTTCATTACATTTCCTGATGCATCTTTCCTCCTCAAAGTGTACATTTTGTATTTTTCCTTGATCAGCTTTCTCCTTTTCATTATAGATATGCATAAGAGTGGACAGAAAAAAAAAAACACCACATAATACTAGGCTGTCTGGAAATCATCTCTGCTGATGTTGTTAACCCAAAAATCTTCAATTTATCCTCAGGCATACATTTTGGGGCAAAAGAAGAAATCAGCCCCATCCTTTACCACAATGCCACAAGAAAATGTCTCTAGGCCACTTACTAATAATCTCCTCCTCTGAAGCCTCTTAAGTTGGGCCACCATAATGTCATAATCTACATTGCTTTTGGTGCCACTGTCTCACAGTCTACACATTCTTACTAGTATAGCCCCATAAAGTTACCCTTAAAGAGTTAAACTGCTTCCCTAACCCAAAGTCTCAGAGTTTACATTCTGCACACAAGGAGCACAGCCAGGCCTGTCTCCAGAACACCCAGCTCCTAGGCACCAACTTCCGTTTTAGTTAGTATTCTATTTCTGTGAAAAGACAGCATGATCAGGGCAATTCTTATAAAATAAATCATTACATTGGAGCTTGCTTATAGTTTCAGAGGTGTAGTCCATTTTCATCATGGTGGGCAGCATGATGGCACACAGGCAGACATTGTGCTGGAGAGGTAGGTGGCTGGAGGTTCTACATCTGCACCTGAAGACAGCAGAAAAAGAGAAATTCTGAGTCAGGTTTGGGCTTTTGATACTTTAAAGCCCACCCCCAGTGATACACTTCCTCTAACAAGGCCATGCCTTCTAATCCTTTCAAATAGTATCCCTTCCTGGTAACCAACCATTCAACTCTATGAGCCTGTGGGAGCCACTTTTTTTTTCTTTTCTTATTGGATATTTTATTTACATTTCAAATATTATCCCCTTTCCCGATTTCTTCCCCCCTCCAGAAACCCTCTTATCCCACCCCCATCCTCCTGCTTTTATGGGGGTGAGCTCCTGTGGGAGCCACTCTTATTCAAACCACTACAATACACGATCCAGAAATTCCCCTACTGACTCTAAATTTTAGACTCTAAAGAACTGAAAGAAACACTCAAGTAGTTATATATCAGTGTTCATACAGCTCGATTCATGATAGTCAAAATGTGGGGGCTACTCACAAATATATGAACGGATGAACAAAATGTGGCATATCATTTAGAAAGGATGAAATTCTACAACATGGATAAAGCTTTAGGACATTGTGCCAAATGGTCATTAAAAACAATGTATCTACTTTATATGAGTCACCTTTTTATGAGCCCACTTAAATGAGTTACCTAGCATTCCTGGAACTAGGAAGTAACATGGTGGCTATTGGGCACTGAAGGAGAAGCCACCCAGAAGTGTTATTTAATGGGAATGGAATTTCAGTTTGAAAGATTAAGACAAGGTCTGGATACGACTGGTGAAATTCATTAAGTAATGTGATGTACTTGATGTCTTGGAAATTGTGGAAATTAAAATAATTAAAATGGTGACTTTTATCTTACATACATTTGTATATGTCCTACAATAAAAGCCAATATTCCAAACCCTTCCCGTGGCCTATGAGGTCACTCGGGGTTTAGGACTTGCCTTCCTACCAGACTTCCCCTCCCCAATTTCCTTTCTGCCCCACTCATTCACACTACGACCTGCACACTAGGCTTGGTAGCTTCATTAAGTCTATTTGCTACCCTGCTCTTTTTTTTAAAAAATTACATATTTTCTTCATTTACATTCCAAATGCAATCCCCTGCTACCCTGTTCTTAAAGGATCAGTAAGGGCCCAAGTCACCATCACATCAGGGCCACAAGTCCTCCTCTTGTGATTGAAGCCATGAAAACTCAAAATGGTTGTGTGCCTCCAGGAAAGAGTTGCAAGTGTTCATTACTTGCTTAATTTATTCATCCTAAAAAGAGAGACTTTAACATATTTTTGCTGACTATCTTTAGTAGTTTCCACAGGCAGAGGAGAAAAAAAAATCCTCTTCAACTTCCAGACTGAAAAATAAATACATTTCAAAAGGTTTTCTCTACCTCTGCCTTCCATCGTGAGAGTTGTTCTCCAAGGGGGAATTCCTCTGAAATAAAATCGGGAATGGCGCCAAGGCCGTTCATGTCTCCAATGCTAAGTCTTTTGACTCCAGAGGATGTAGCCCCGCCCACTCTTTAATCATATCTGAGGAAATTCCCCTGGCCTGGGTAAAAGATCATAATATCTTAAAGAAGCTGATGAGCTCATGAAAAGCAGTTGAGTTTAGAAAGCGAAGACACTTCCAGAAACTCCTTGCGACTGCGTTTGCCGTTCATTAACCCCTGGAATTTTTCAGATGAGTACCATATAATATTTAAAATTATTTTCGAATTTTCTTTTATTGACTACACTGTACAGCTAAGAGCTGTTTTCCCCTTAGTTCCCCCACTAACTCTTCCAGCTACATTCTTTTCAGGAACACTACAACATTTAGGGAAGCAAGCTTTAAAATTGCCCCCTGATCTGGAATAGATCTCAGGGGAAGGGGTATCTAATATCAGCTCTCAACATTTCCTGAGTGAAAGTGGGAATGTGAACGAAAACCACCTTGGGAGTTAGCACACTCGCACTTACACGTGTACTAAGAGTCTGTTCATACAGCGGGTCAGACCACCTTCCACCTTTAAGGCAGGTGTGTAATAAGATGAAGAAAATGAAATACAGTGCAACTCACAGATGGAGAAGCTATTTCCCCAAGCTCCTGGATACGCTGCATTTCTGTCTCTGCTCTCTGACTCCTATTTACACACGGGCCTATTCTCTCGACTCAGAAAACAGAAAACTTCTGGAGACAAGGAAGGTTGAGAGGGGGTGGGCCTTCATCTGAATCTTGCTCTGTTCTTTAAGAACAAGTTTGGGAATAAAGGAGGTATCTGGACCATGATCGTTGTTTTAAATGCAGAAAGCAAGAGATTGCCATTTATGGACAGTAAGTGTGTTCAAGTACAGTGTCGAGTTTTGTGCGGCGATAAGGCCAGAGCAGGAAGCCCGAGGGGTCAGGAAGGAAATGCTCTCAAGCTTGGAGTGGCAGGGTTGAACTGTGAGCTGGGCAGGCTCAGGGCTGCAGCTGGGCAGACACGGCCCTATTTTTAAAAGATAAACAGCCTGGATTACCCAGAATACTCACAGTGACCATTTCACATGCATCCAAATGAAACAAGGAACTCACTCTTTACTTTGCCTGGACACCTTCAGTCTCCCTAAACTTTTAGCTTCTGAAAACTAGATTATGACTTCTCCAGTGTCCACTGTTGGACTTGTTACCCTAGAAGACTTCAAGGTCTCTTGTTTCTGTCATCCAACCTTAAATGACTACCAGCATTGCCATGTTAAGAAAAAAAATTAATGTGAATTAATAGGATAAAATATTCTCACCTTATTAATAAGTTCATAGATATCTCCAAAGTGGAATGAGTGGGTCAATATCTGATGATCTTGGCAAGCTGCTGAACACTCATGTGCAAGTACAGGCTGTTATCAGTTGCTATGCTTAGCATCATGTGCAGCATAAGGCTCAGGATTTATTGACTGCCATGGCTGCCTTGAGTACATAACCCCGATTTTCATGTATGTTCTTTATATGAAGCATTATAAGCCAAGCATGGTGGTGCATTCAGGAAGGAGAGGTGGTAGGATCTCTATGAAGTTGAGGACAGCCTGGTCTACGTATCGAGTTGCAGGATGGCCAGGACTCCACAGAGAGATGCTATCTCAAAAACAAGCAAGCAAGCAAACAAACAAAAAATCCAAACACTCTAGAAGCAAAGCAAAATACTAGTGCTTTAAATGTATTGTGGTGAAGCAGTGATAATAATATAGACTAGAACCATCAGGAAGGCTGGTGAGGTATCTTAATAAAGTTCAGGAGGAGTGAGGACCAATAGAGACTTGAGGATAAGTGGACCCTGACCAAAGGAGTGGGAAGAAATGCCAGAGGACAGATGTACTTACAGCTATATGAGCAGGCTGCTCCAGACACGGGATACAATAATCCCAATGTGTTCAAGGCACTTCATCACTGATGTAAATGATTGGCATCCCCTAAACTTTGACATGGAGCATCATTAAGGTTACAGATTCTGGAACTCAGACCAAGCCCTGGAAGCCCATAGTCTAGTATGAGACTATACCATCTGTCCACCAGAGGCCAAACACCTAATTACAGGAAAACTCAATAGCAGCCCAGCTTTGCTCAGAAAGACTGATTGATGTGATATAATATCTTTAATTTTTTTGTCAAAAGAAAAAAATCATTAAAAGACCCAGATATAGAAGCTCACGCCTTTAATACCAACCCTAGGCAGGCAGAGGCACGAGAGTTTGTGGCTAGCCTGCTCTACAGAGACAGTTCTAGGGCATCAAGAACTACACAAAGAAACCCTGTTTCAAACAGCAATAACAGTACAATAATCAGAGGATGAACTAGCTCTGAAGAATCAAGATTTCAAAGTGGACAGACTTCTCAGGATCTTCACGAAAGAGGAATGACAAAAAAGCCAACCCCCACACCATTGGTGATTGGAGGAATGTAGCCTAAAGCCAACATAAACACTCGGTTTTATTGTCAAGGCTTTCGCTCATTTGTAATTGTTTGTTTCCTTGCTTGCTTATTTGAGATAGGATCTCATTATGTAGCTCTGGCTGTCCTGAAACACATTATGGAACTCACAGAGATCTTCCTGCTTCTTTCTTCCCAGTGCTGGGATTAAAGGTATGTGCCACCACACCTAGTTCTCAAGACCATTAATAAATAAATAAATAAATAGTCTTCTCTAGTGATGAGTCCCCAATTAGTTTTCCAATACCAAATGGTCAGCCCTTAAGTGATAAGTATATAGATTCAGTGGGATGCAATTCCATAATTATGTGAAGATAGATGTGAGAGAGAGAGGGAGAGAGGGAGAGAGAGAGAGAGAGAGAGAGAGAGAGAGAGAGAGAGAGAGAG
>NC_034611.1:12026611-12029793 GCF_900095145.1 Mus pahari | reverse complement strand
CAGTCCACAGAGCATGGTGGAGTGATGCATCACTACAGTCCACAGAGCATGGTGGAGTGATGCATCACTACAGTCCACCGAGCTTGGAGAAGGGCATTTACCCTTCACCTTGTTCATAATAACCAGAGCTCAGAAACACGCTAAATACCAGCCGCTCAAGAACAAATGGACAAGGAAGACAGGTTCTTTCTCAGTGTCTTAGAGGGACTGGTTGCAGAAAGCCTCCATAGGTATAGAAACTTAAGAAGGACTGGGGATACAACTCAATACTGGTATGGTGAAGGTCTTAGTCCAATCTCCACCACAGGAAAAAAAAAAATCAAAGATTCACAAGAAATCAGGCCCCTGTATCTGCAGATGTTATCCACAGTTACTGAAGGGCGTCTGAAGACAGTAAGTAATACTAAAAAAATAGCCATCATTCTTTGAATCCTGCTAACAAAAAAAAAAAAAAAAAAAAGGAGTAAAAAAGACAAGACAATACATGAAAAATCATTTTATTTAAGTTTCAAAAATGGTCAAACAAAATGAGATATTATTTGTTAAATTAGCAGCATACATTTCTGTGTAATTACATTGTGTTTTACAATTAAAATGCCTTATTAAAATAGGAATGCTCTAAGTTTTAATTTTACTTTCTGTGTATGTATGTGCGTGTGTGTACTTGTGTCTGTGTGTGTAGTATATGTACACACAAGAAACCTGCATATGAGCTAACATGTGTGAATAGAAGCTACAGGAGATAGGGTCTCTCACTGATCCTGGAACTAGGCTGGGGTAGCCAACCAGTCTCAGCAGCCCTCTTGTCCACCTGCAACATCATTGAGGTTTTAGGTGCATGTACAGCCATACTTAAATGTTATTTGGGTGCTGGGTGCTCAGTGTTCCTGCCTATGCATCAAGTGCTCTATCCTTCCTCCAGCCCTTAGGGTTGTTTATCCTTTTATTTTAATATCAGTGTTTTGGAAGTTTTGTTTGTTTGTTGCTTGATTTTGTTTTATTTTGGTGTTTTGGTCTATTGTTTTGTTTTGTCTTGTTTTGTTTTAGTTTTTGGAGATAGGGTTTCTCTTTGTAGTCCTGGATGTCCTGGAACTCTCTTTGTAGACCAAGCTAGCCTCAAACACAGAGATCTGCCTCTGTTCTCCATGTGTTGAAATTGAAGACATGGGCAGTCACTTCTGGCATGAGTTTTCTTTTAAGCAGTTACCTCTGATATAAAAGTAAGAGGTCACTGGGAAGCTATCCAGGTGTGTGTGTGTGTGTGTGTGTGTGTGTGTGTGTGTGTGTGTGTGTGTGAGAGAGAGAGAGACAGAGACAGAGACAGAGAGAGACAGAGACAGAGACAGACAGAGACAGACAGAGACAGACAGAGAGACAGAAGAGACAGAGACAGAGACAGACAGAGGCAGAGGCAGAGGCAGACAGAGAGACAGAGATAGACAGACAGAAACAGAGAGATCTTTTGTCTTTGAAAAAAAATGACAACCTGGCAGTTGAGTTCTGTTCTCTTTTTTTATGTGTGTGAAGTAGTTTGTCCTTTTTTTTTTTTTTTTTTTAACTGTTTGAACTCAATTTTTACACATTCAAAATCATCCTGGTACAATACCCAGGAGATGCACGCAGCTGTAGGAATGCTTCCTTCACTCCATTTGCTTGTGTTTTTCTTATAACTTTATGGCAAAGAAATCTGAGGGGAGAGGAAATGTGATCAACCAGAGAGGTAGGAAAATACCTCCACCCAGTATCTTCCGGAAGGAAGGGGCAAGACAGCAGAATTAGAGCAGTAATCCTCACTTGGCTTCTGCGGCAGTGAGGGCTGTCATTATTTTATGCACCTAGTTGGAATACAAGCAGAGATCCTGGCTCCCTGGGCTTCAGGTTTTGCTCAGAGACCCTACAGAAGGCATCTGCACTTCTTGAGTGAATTCCCACAATCTGACTAAGGCTCTTTCTTGCCCTGCCCTTCTGTTTTGATGGTTCCCTCATGGGGCAGAATACATCCTGGCCAGAATCGTCTGCTTAGAGATTAACAGGCTGAGCATCAAGAATAGCCTAGAAATCTCAACTCTGGCCATCACTCTGTGATGGGGACTTGTCTATCACCCAGCCCACCACCACTTTCCAGGATACTCAGTCTCCTGAGCCCCATCACATGTAACTCTCACCCTTAGTTTTATCTAATTTTTGACAGCCTGATCCCCCTTTCAGGGGGGATGCTTTTTAGATGGTCAGAGAAATTGCCTGTACCTCCCTGGCTCTAGCTCGAGTATTTCCCCAGTACACTGAAACTATGGCTCTTTACATCCTCAGCCTCCAGCATCCTCAGCCTGACATTTGGGTTCCTATGTCCCATTTTACCAGGCATAGCCCCTTTCATTTTGATGTCAGGGCTGGCTACGCTTTCAGGAAACTATCAGTCCTACTTGTCAAGCTCTGTGTGTGTGTCACCTTTCTATAGAACCTGAGCAGTATTATCTGCCTGTGCAAACTCTTACAGCATCTGAGCAGCTACCTCCCTGTACACATACTCCCACAGCACCTAACTAGCTGTCTGCCTGTGCTCATATCCTACATCAGTTGAACATGGGAGACACCGTGCGATAGGCTTGTGACCTGAATGGAATATGAGGGAGAGGAAAGAACTCTCAAGACAGATGATCTCTCTGTTTCCTGGCTCTGCAAAGGGAGCTACTGTGCTCTGCCATGCCCTCCATGCCAGGACAGATGGAAACCTCAGGACCTGAACAGAATAAGTACTTCCTCCTGCTAAAGTGTTTCATTCATTTTTTTTTATCAGCAAATGTGTTTTATTTAATCACAGCAAAAGAAAAAGCAACCACTCAGAACCCTGGAAGCATATGATAACTTGTGTAAATAAAAGGCCAGTCACCTAGCACAGATAACTGTCCTGAATTTTCTTCATATTAGTTGTGGCTCTAGTGAAAATGAATGTTGTGGTAAAAGATAAGAACATGTGATTTGTGGTGGTTTGAATGAAAGTGGCCCTCATAGGCCCACAGGGAGTGGCACTATTAGGAATTGTTAGAATGGGTGTGTCCTTGTTGGAGGAAGTGTGTCACTGGGGGTAGACTTTGAGGTTTCAGATGCTTAAGCCAGACCCAATGTCTGCATCTCTCTCTCTCTCTCTCTCTCTCTCTCTCTCTCTCTCTCTCTCTCTCTCT
>NC_034611.1:12020221-12026600 GCF_900095145.1 Mus pahari | reverse complement strand
TAGCATTTGAAATGTAAATAAAGAAAATAATAATAATTTTAAAAAATAATAATAATAAATGAAAAGAGGATATGGTGAAAGAGACAGAGAGAAAAAGATAGAGGTTTAAATCACGATTTAGTGTCCTCTACTCACAATAATATGGATCACTTATCAAATTCCAGAAATGTCCACATAATGGACTATACTCGCCCATATGTCTAGGATCTCCCATGTAGGTCACATATTAGAGAAGGAGAGAGAGAAAAAAAGAACATTAAGGAAAAGACAACATCCTTGTTTGAAATTTTGGTAGAATCTCTGAAGCTCCTTTGAATAATTAATGTCATGATACATGATAAAAGAGACAA
Source organism: Mus pahari (assembly GCF_900095145.1). Classification (NCBI taxonomy): domain Eukaryota; kingdom Metazoa; phylum Chordata; class Mammalia; order Rodentia; family Muridae; genus Mus; species Mus pahari. Next base: position 12,026,250 of record NC_034611.1, on the reverse strand, counting down.
ATTAATATGAGCCTCTGTTCCCTTTCTGAGATTACAAACACTTTCATTTTCAACATGCCAGTTGAAACTTCAGTTCACTACTAAACAGGAAAAACAAGAGCTGTAACTTGCCAAAATCGGAGACCAGATAGAGATTGTAAACAGAATGATCTGTCTTGATTAAAGAATATAAACCAGAGCCAAGGACATTAAACTGCAGGTTTCATGGCACTGCTAAGATTGCAGGAAGAGGTCAGGGAAATGGGGTCTGCTATGTGAGGAAAGTGAGCAGATACTTCTGAGATCGAGTCTTCCACAGAACAAGCGTGTGTCTGCTTATCCTATCTGATAAGCCTAGTTCTGAAAAGTAAGCAGAAAGTAGTCAAGCCTGGTGGGTGGGGCTGAAAATAATTTTATTTGAATATTAAGAATGACTCTGCTGGGCAGTGGTGGGGCATGCCTTTAATCCCTGTACTTGGGAGGCAGAGGCAGGCAGAGTTCTGAGTTTGAGGCCAGCCTGGTCTACATAGCAAATGCCAGGACAGCCAGGGCTACACAGAGAAACCCTGTCTCAAAAACAAACAAAAAAGAATGACTCTGACAATAAGACAACTGAAAGTGATCAAGGGGATACAAAATGAAAAAGAAGCAATCAAAGTGTCTTTATTTTTAGATGCTATGATAATATACATAAGTGATCTGAAAATTTCTACTGGGAAGCTCTTACAGCTGGTAAACACTTTCAGGATAAAAGCTGGATACAAAATCAACTCACAAAAATCCATAGTCTTTCTATATGAAAATGGGGCTCCTGAGTGTGTGGATGGGTGGCTCTCTGATTCTCTTGCCGGCTCTGGGGCTCTTTTCCTTCTGTTGGTTTGCTTTGTCCACCTTTGATGTGATGGCTTTGTTTTATCTATAGAGAAGGACTCTATAGAGTATTTTATTATCACTCCTTAGAAGCCTGTTCTTCTTCAATGAGAGACAAAAAGGAAGTGAATCTGGATGGGGGTGAGTGTGTGAGGAGGAAATGGAAGAAGCAGAGAAAAGGGTGATGTGTATTTATAAAACCAAGGATATGTTTTATAGAGCATGGTATGGTGTGGTGGGAGGGGATGCCCCAGCAGGTTCACGCTGAGGCGTCCCTCCCCCACCCCAGGTGCCAGTCACATGGGTATAGTATAAAATAAAGTTTATTTGGGGGCATGGGAAGGGGAGGAGAGAAGGGACTAGAGGAAGAGAAAGAGTGGGGGCAGAGAAGGCCAGACAGGGAGAGGGAGAGGGAGAGGGGAGAGGGGAGAGGGGAGAGGGGAAGGGAGAGGGGAGGCCAGCCAGGGACACATGGAGAGAGAGGAGGAGGGAGGAGGGGAGGGAGAAAGGGGTCAGAGAGAGAACAGGAGCAGAGAGTGAGAGCTAGAGGGAGAAGCTAAACAGTCCCTTTTATAGCAAGCCAGGTCTACCTGGCTGTTGCTGGTAACTATTGGACTGAGCATAGAATGAATGCCAACAAGGGGAATCTTTAATGAGGATATATTGTATGAGAAAAGAATATTTTCAATAAATGGGGGATTTTATATATTAATGCATTCTCCACTCAGCTACCAATTCATCTCAAGTGAGCTCTCTATGTTATCATTCAAATGCCTCCATTTAATTTTGCCTTTGTTTCTATATTTATCTTCTCAAGTACATTTATTTTTCTTGAATATAGTTTTATTTATATATATATATATATATATATATACATATATATATTCTGCATATCTTCCATGTGTAAGACTCTTCAGTGTGTATGTGCATGTACAGGTGTGCCAGTTTTTGTCATTCACAGTTGTAGTGTTCTTTGTGGTCACTTAGAAATCATGTCAGGCAACATGATGCACTGGTCCTATGAGAAAGCCAGAGGAATGTTCTTCCACTTATACCGTTTTTATGGCTGACTGGATTAACAAAACAAAGCTTTTTGATGATTCTTTAGTTAATATACATTACTGACCTATTAACATTGAACTCCCAGCCCTCATTCCAAGTAACCCTAAACAAAACTTACCGTGGTGATTTAAATTTGCTTGGCCCAGGGAGTGGCAGTATTAGGAGTTGTGGCCCTGTTGGAGTAGGTGTGGCCTTGTTAGAGGAAGTGTGTCACTGTGGGGGTGGGCTCTGAGACCTTCCTCCTAGCTTTCCAGTAGTCAGTCTTCTCCTAGCTTCCTTCAGAACAAGAAGTAGAACTCTCAGCTCCTCCAGTTCCATGCCCTCCTGGACAGGCTTCTCACCATAATGAACCTCTAAACCTGTAAGCCAGCCTAAATTAAAAGTTGTCTTCTATAAGAGTTGCCATGGTCATGTGGTCTCTTGACAGCAATGAAACCCTAACTAAGATACTTACCTACCATATTTTCTTCATAATAAGGTCCAGTCTTGCCGGGCGGTGGTGGCGCACGCCTTTAATCCCAGCACTTGGGAGGCAGAGGCAGGCGGATTTCTGAGTTCGAGGCCAGCCTGGTCCACAAAGTGAGTTCCAGGACAGCCAGGACTACAAAGAGAAACCCTGTCTCAAAAAACCAAAAAAATAAAAAAATAATAAGGTCCAGTCTTCCCAGTTTGGAAATGCTATGAGGTGTTTCAAAACTGTGCATGGACACCACTTTAAATAGCAAAATCTCCAATGAAAGTACACACCAAAAAAAATGCAGAACAAGGATGCTTCTTTATAGTATGAGATAGGACATACAAAGGCAGAGACTTGTGTGTGTGTGTATGTGCATTCCTATAGTAGCTTCTTGTAGAACACATTCCACTAGTAAGTGCAAATACAGATTGATTTTCCTTAATGATAGTTGTTGGTTAATATATTATAATGGTGCCACCTTATCTTTCCCATAGCTTCAGTTACTCATGTTAAACTCCGGTCCAAAAACACTGAATCAAAATCTCTAGAAATAAACAAATTATACACTAAAATGCTCAGCATCCAAATGTAATCATGAGGCCCTGCTTCCTTCTACCCATCCCACCCAGGACTCCAGTCTTCCCTTTGTCTGCTCTATCCATGTTACATGTGCTGCAGCTCCCTCTGTTACAGATCAACTGTTGTATTATCACAGTGCTTGCGTTCAGGTGGCTCTGAACACAAATATCAGAGTATCAAGGCTAATACTTATCACATGGCACTTAAAGTGTCATTTAAGTGAAATGGTAAAGGTATTAACATAAGGAGGAAAGAAAGCAACATTGTACTCTGGCTTGAGAAGATTTATGGTGAAACAAATCTACCCTTGGAATCATGATGAAGGAAAAAAGAAACCGTCAGTAATATCACCATCATAGTGCATACTAGAAGAGTTACAACAGTATGTAAGTACTCAGCAAAACTGAACAAAGCATTAGATACAGAAGACACTCAGAAACAGTGGCGTGGCTAACATGTCACACCAGACCGGTGAGCCTACACAAAGACTTCAATAAAGGTTCTTTCGAAACCAGCAGCATCAAGTTATTTGCTGCCAATAAGGACTGGCCACACAAACTCAGGAATAGGTTTGGACTGAAAAATACAAAATTTCCTGGAAAAAAAAAATGGAGAAATTGCTGCCACCTCTCCAGCAGAGTTCAATCTCATGAGGCAGAATGGATGTCAGTTCTCCTGCCCCACTCCCCAACCAAAAAAGCCTCCAATTGTAAGTCAGCCAAACTGTTCTAGAAGAAACCGCAGATTATACCTTCGTCCATAAAGGACACCAGAGGCACTAAGGCATAGGAGGAATGGAAGAACAGACTGACTATAGCACGATTAAATAGTGCTGCAGACCGTGAAAGTCAGCCAGGCACTAGAACAAAGAGTCCATACACTGACCAAAACAAACAGCAGACACATCCCTGTGGAGTTCTTCCTCTTAATACCTCTCTGTGGTGAGGAAGTCCTTGGAAGATGAAGGACTGCAATTTACATTCCTGTTAATGAAAATAGCATACCTGGCTACCCTAAAGGCATCTGCAATGACAAAAGAGTGGAAATGTAGACATGGGGTTTTCTCCAGTACAATCTCAGTGTTTCAGTGCCTTGACCAAGACATTAATCAGTTCATCAAAGTCATGTACACCTTCTTGGTACTTGATCATGCTTCAATAGCAACTGATACATACCTGAATGCATAGAAGTGGGGTTAGCCTCCATACTGACCTAATTTGCTTTCTGTGGCTGTGGTTAAAACACTGACCAGCCGGGTGGTGGTGGCGCACACCTTTAATCCCAGCACTTGGGAGGCAGAGGCAGGTGGATTTCTGAGTTTGAGGCCAGCCTGGTCTACAAAGTGAGTTCCAGGACAGCCAGGACTACAAAGAGAAACCCTGTCTCAGAAAAAAAAAAAAAGAGTTTAAAACACTGACCAAAATCAACTCAGGAAGGAGAGAGCATTCTTCAGCTGACAGGCTGTGAGTCCACCATTGAGGGAAGCCAAGAACTATAGGTAGAAACCAAGGCAGACACCATGGAGAACAGGGCTTACTGCTTTGCTTCCTTCGGTTTGCTCAGCTACTTTTCTTCTATAGCTCAGGCCCACTTGCCACATTGGTCTGGACCTCACCACATCAGCAGGCAATTAAGAAAATGCCTCATAGACATTTGTACAAGTCAATCTGATTGAGGCAATTCCTCTACTGAATGTCCCTCCTCCCAGGGACTCTAGTTTTTGACAAGGTGACAAAAACTAATCATCATGATCATAATCCCACTTTTCCATCTATCTATCTATCTATCTATCTATCTATCTATCTATCTATCTATCTATCTATCTATCTATCTATCTATCCATCCATCCATCATATCTATCTATCCATCTATCTATCTATCTATCTATCTATCTATCTATCTATCTATCTATCTATCTATCTATCTATCTATCTATCTATCCATCCATCCATCCATCATATCTATCTATCTATCTATCTATCTATCTATCTATCTATCTATCTATCTATCTATCTATCTATCTATCTATCTATCTATCTATCTATCATATCTATCCATCCATCCATCTATCTATCTATCTATCTATCTATCTATCTATCTATCTATCTATTCATTTTGCATACCCTCCCTTCCTGGCCTTACACACATACAGATCCTCCCCCTCCCTTTCTCTTCTGAAAAGGGGGAGACCCCCCTGGGTATCAACCCACTCTAGCACATCAAGTCAAATTTTAGGAATGCCGCAAAATGTGTTCTTTTCAGATGTCGGGGTACACTACACTGGCACACACCACTGCAAAGGGCCAGCATTGCCCACATAACGTTCTCAGATTTAAGCCCTCAGTGGTTTTATTCAGCATAGAAAGGCACATGCAAAGATTTAATTCAACATGATAACTTCAGAGAGGTTGAGGTTACAAGAGGTGAAAATGCCTGCCACAAAGTCAGTGATTCATGGGTGTTAAGTATTTTTTTTTAGTTCTTGATTTGTGTTCTTCTATTTATTTCTGATTCATTTCCATTTCAGGAGTTTAAATTATGTGCATAAAAGGAAGAGGTAGACATCTCAGTTTTGAGGTAAAAGTTGGTGTTACATGACAATTAAGCATCCCAGATCTGTGTTGATGTCTTCTTCAATTTTCCTCAATCTGTGAAGGGTTTAAGCTTCAAGAGTGTTGTATGGACTTACTCTATGGAGACAAATAAGTGCCAGTGACAGGCCACGGAAACTGTTCACTCGTGTTTATCTTGGTGAAACTTGGATTTAATTAGGTTACTGCTAGAAGCTTTAGTAAGGGCCTTACTTACAAGACTATGGGAAACTCACAGGAAACTGATTCAGCAACTGCAAACTGGCAAACTGCAGGGAATGTGGGGAGAGGGGGGGGACAGGGAAAGGGACATGGAGAGGGAGAGAGAGAGAGAGAGAGAGAGAGAGAGAGAGAGAGAGAGAGAGAGAGAGAGAGAGAGAGAGAGAGATCAACAAATCTTGCTTTGAAACTGTTTTGGTATGAGGAAATGGGTTTGAGAATCCACTGGCCAGAAGCACCATTCATTTGGCTCAGTAGTAGCAGTTAACTTG
>NC_034611.1:12008646-12019616 GCF_900095145.1 Mus pahari | reverse complement strand
ACACACACATATACATATACACACACATGCAGACTCCTGCACATAGACACACACACACAACACATGTAATTTTTTTAAGTACAGTAAATCTGGGGTGTTAATACCAGACAGTGGGTGCAATAAACAAACAACCACTAAGCGATTCTTTTTAAAAGTTTCAACTGGATTTCTCTACACTAGAGCCCTTCAGCATGTATTTATATTCTCGGTTTGGCTTGCTCCTCCCACTATCAGGCTTCTGTTTACTCTGCAACATGTGTTGGTTTATAGAGGTTAAGAAGTAAAGAAAGGAAATAATTTGCTTGAGGGACTCTTACTTTGAAGGGGAAAGGCTCAAATAAATTCTATTGTTTCAAAGAAAAACTTCAAAGCTTTATAAAAGCACCTCCTTCTAACTCAGTTTGAGAGAAGGCTCTCTGACTTAAAAGGTACAGAGATGAAAGTCTGTTGATCCTCCATGAGTTCTCCCTGCTCTTACAACCAGAGTTTCCATACAATGCCTCATGGCTTAGTAGCAATAACAGTTAAAGAGGCAAGAGCTAAGGATTAGCAGAGCTGCAGACTGCTATTGTTTAAAGGGGCCAGGCCTAAGTCCACCTTAACCTCAAAAAACCAGAAGTGAAGTGGGACTCAGGGAGTTGGCTGAATGAGGTGATGTGAATAGCTCAGGAGGTACAACATACCAACACTGTAAGTGTTTGCCACACCAGTCACAGCACTGTAATTGCGGCCAAGCCCTGGAGAGATGTACAATTCAAATAAGACGTCATTATAAATCATATGTTTTATGTTTATTACTCCAACAAAAATATTTCAAAAACAAAATGAATTACTTAAATCATGAAAATAGTTTAGTCATAGTAAATAAACACGGAAGTTACATGTTTTCTGTAGAGTAATGGGGTAAAATATATTTCAGCCATCTACTGAGCTAAAATCCTTTAAGAGAGAGAGAGAGAGATTCCAAGTATATCAGCTTATCCTAAGGGCATGTTGAATTGTATACAGAAGTTATGTGAAAAAGGTGTTCCTGATAATAGTGTTTGTAGAAGTAAATTGGTAAGGAAGTATCGGCAGGACCTAAATTCCAATAACATTATGTTAATAAATTCCACTTACGATTAGTAAATGAGTTACCCTTAGTTCCTGGACATTCCTCCCTTCTCTCTTTGCTCTTTTACCTGTTTTGACACTAAATTTAAACATTTCTCTACTTTCTTTCTTTTAATTACCATTGGTTTGTTGAACAACTGGGCACTGTCGTCTCCTTTTTGCTCAGGAACCATGGGAGGCAAGATGGATAGAGCTTTCAACATCTCAGATGGCCTCCTATTGCTGGAATTTCCAACTCCATAGCTGGAATTTTCCAAGCTCGTATAAAAACCACACAGTCTAGTTACTATAATTATAAGCTATATGTCTGGACTGGGCAGATCTAACACTATACTAATTCATTCTCCAGCTATAAGACCCTTTGCTACTTGTGGTTTCTCCTGACCATGTGGTTCTACTCTATATGGGCTTCCTCCTCTTCTTCCATCCTCTCTCCTTCTCTTTTCATTCTCTTCTCTCTATACTTGCCCCTATTCTGAAAGACCTCCTGTCCCGCTTTTCCCCTCCACTGCCTAATCACAGGCTCTAGTCTTTATTGACCAGTTAAACTGGGGAGAAGGTTCGCATGAGACCACCTGAGTATGTGAATAACTGCTCTTTGGGGGTTGGGGGAGAGTAGCAATACCTCTTGAGGAAGTGAAATTAATATCAAAATACAAACAACATCAGGACAACCTATAACTTCCTTTTCCTCATATAAGTTAGAAAGTTTGTGGTAGCACAAAAAAAAAGAAAAATGGGAAATTATGCTAACAATTATAATATTGTAGGACATACTGCACTTGGGAGATACTGGGTGTTCTTGGGGTGCATGGTCCTCCCCCTGAACTAGTTTAGATATGCCCAGGATGAGCTGCGGTTGAGGAAAGGAAGGAAGGGGTAGAGATAACAGTGTATATGAATACTCAGACAGGAAAGCATATTTAGGAAACTGGATGTTTTTCCAAGTAGCATGATTACAGGATGCTAGTAAAGTCTAGCAAAAACTGAATCTGTGTCCAAGCTGCCACCAATCAAATTCATTCTCAAAATGGAGTATATAGGTGGGCTGAATAACTCAGCGGAGAGAGTTTCATTCTGAGCATGTAAAATCTGAGACATTCCAAGATTTGAATACACTTTCTGACCACCAGCAGGATGCCAAAAGTAGAAATTCCACAAATAAAGTTTCTTCGAGCTATGTGCATAAAGTGTTTATGGTGCACAAATATATTTCCTGTTGGGAATCATTCCCAAGGTATCTCATTGTACATACAGAAATGCTATTAAATCTGAAATCTGGGACATTTGTAGTCTTGAGCAGTTTAGATGAGAGACATTCAACTAGTGCTTGGCCCCAGTCTAGTTTCTACAGAAGCGGATTACAACCGCCAGCACACCTGAATCATGCCCAGAGTCATGCCTAAAGTCATCTGCACACCTTCATATAGTCCCGGCCCCATATCTAAGCTAAGTAGCAACACACTTAATTTTGGGCACCTCTCCTGACTCTCAAAGTCACTGTCACAGACTGAGTATCCATATGGTAAATTGACATGCCCTTTGACAGGCTGCATCTTGGGAGAGGTCAAGGCCTGATTACACAGAATGAGCTGAGCCCGTATCTGAAAGTGTTGCCAAACCCACGGAGAACTAACACTTGTACAGGCTGCCCAGAAAGCATAGCACACCTCCCAGGAACCAGGAAACTTCAGGATACTGGCACAAAACCCATGAGCAAGACACACCGATCAATAAGAAAGTCAGCTTCCCAAGCAAGACTTAATAGCTCCATCCCATGTGGCAGAGTAAAACTAATATTCAAGAAAAAAAACCTTAATATGATAACTAACCTATATAGCCAACCTATTTAGCGATAGTTTCTTCCTAGTTTTTTTTCTTGTTTAACAGTACTTCCTGGGATGTTAAGAGGCAAATGAGCCGGGCCTGGTGGCTCAGGCCTTTAATCATTTTGGTTTTTTTCGAGACAGGGTTTCTCTGTGTAGCCCTGGCTGTCCTGGAACTCACTCTGTAGACCAGGCTGGCCTCGAACTCAGAAATCCGCCTGCCTCTGCCTCCCGAGTGCTGGGATTAAAGGCGTGCGCCACCACGCCCAGCAGGAAATCAAAGTTTTAAGCCCCCTCCGGCATTCCATTTCTAATGAGAAGGAAGCCCTGCTTTTGGGGAGAATCAGATTTTGGGTCTCAATGGTGGCTTTCTCTTACAAAAGTTTTCCTGACTTTTCGCTAAATCTGTACATCCCGGAAGAATGGTTAAAGAACTATTGGAACACACTCCACACTCAAGTTATCATTCTTGTACTAACTGACCGTTTCTTACAATACTGCAGACTATAGCAAAGCAAAGCCCAGCCCAGTACTCTCACTAGGTGCTTCTTAGTGCATGGCTAATCTTTCCATAAGCCTCAGAAATATTTGCTTCCTGATTTTTCTTCTCACTGACCTAGAACAACTAAATTTTAGACAGTCTCTACCTTTGGATCTGGGGATGGGCCCTATGGCTCTGGCTGCAGGTTGTTTGAAAAGATTAACTAAATACCCACCCTCACCATTAGCACTTACCCTGCTGGGCCAGCTTATTTTATTCTGTAGGTGAGAATGGTGTTAGCAAAATTGTTAAAGAAACTCAGCCAAACTTGTGAAGTGGGGAGGCAAAGAGGTGTGAGAAGATAAACCTGGAGGGACTTCTCTCCCCCCCCCCCCAACAGCAAGCTGCAAGGCTGGAGGGCTATCAACAATGCCAAAGGCAAGAACTGGGTGCTGGGAGGGCAGCTTCTATGCAATGGGGGCATCTGGGTAGTGTTAACTCATGTATGACATGGAAACACAGACTCAGAGCCTTGCTAGGGCTTCATTCTCCCCAGACCTTCTGCTTCCCCACTGTGCTCACTCTCTCTGGAATACCACCCTACCTCCAAAGGCTCACACCTCTCCCATCTCTTGGCTCTCTCTTCCCCTTCTAGTCCCACCACGCAGAGTGCTCAGGGTGACAGCTCCATTCTGCTATGAAATGGACTTGAATTTTCAAACACTTGGTTTCCCCTATATCTCACTCCCCTCCTGTGGCTGGGAGGGGCGGAGGTATTTTACCTTCAAAAGGCATATCAGGAGTGTAACAATCCACCTCTACCCACCAGGCTGCAGCCCTCTGCCTCCACCTTTCTCCTTTCCTATTCTAAGCAGGGCAACCTTCCTCAAACATCTGCCACCACCATGCCCAGCCCACAACCTGTGACTTCCAATTCCACAGGCAGCCCCACACCCATCTTTGGTTTCCCTTCCTACTCCATCCCACTGCTGCCAGAAGTCCTAGAATATAAGGAGGCCCTATGGACTTCTGCACTCTGAGCTTTAGCTAGAGACGCTTTAGGGCAGGTCTTCTCACATACTTTCTTTACTATGTCATCATCCAGCACTCTCTTCTGGACTGTCCCCACTTCCTGGTAGAAAACTGCTGGAAGGGACACTCCATCTAGTCCTGACAGCCACCTGCATTACCCCACTTGTCCTCTAACTAAGGAAAAGGAGACATCCCATAAACCAATGTTAGGTAGGAAACAACTACATCAAAACAATATGGTCTCCATCTGGCATGCTTACCACCCTAGCTTAGCAGCGCAGCTCACTGCAAGTCCTTAGCACAGTAGTCTACTCTGTATTTCTTGGTTCTTCAGGGTGGGGGGTGGGGGTGGAGAAGGGTTTCACTATGTAGCTCTGGCTGCCTCAGAACTCTCTGTGTCTATCGGGGTTGTCTTTGAACTCACACAGATTCTCTTCTCTCTGCCTCTCAAGTCCAGGGATTAAACAGGCAGATCTCCAAATTTGAGGCCAATCTGGTCCACCAAGCCAGTGTCAGGATGGTCAGGACTACACAGAGAAACCCTGTCTCAAAAAAATGATGGAAAAGGGGGTGTGTATGATACTACACACTGCTTGTAATTCATGATTCATAACATAAAATTCATGGATGTAGCCATTTGTAAATGTACAGTCTAGGGAATGTAGGTGTACTCACAAGCTGCTCGGCCACCCCCATTATCTTCTTCCAAACAGAACCTGCACCGGTTAGACAATGCCTTATCCCCCCTCCCCCCCGACTCAGTTCCTGGCAGTACTATCTTGCTTTATTTCTCTAAGTTGACTCCACTGGGAACAAGTACACTTGTATAGTGTTTGTACTTATGTAAGTGGTTTAATGGTTTCCTGAGTTCTTCAGGTTTATAGGTGTTGTTCCATGAGAGAAAATTTCCTTCCATTTTAAAGGCTGAATAATATTCCTTGTGTGTCTACTCCACCTTACGTTTCCTCATTTGATTATGGCTACCTTTTATAACGTGAATGAAAATGAGTGTAAGAGAATGTTTGAGTCCCTACTTTTAATTTAGAAATAATTATGTACTCAAAAGTGTAATTGCTCGATCACGCAGTCTTACTCAATTTGTGCTACCACAACACAATACCACAGATTGGGTGTCATTATCAATAGCAATATCACAAAAGCCTATCCAATATCTGATGAAGGATATCTACTTTCCTGCTTTATCTTCAAGCAGATCTTATCATTTCTTCCCATAATTCCCCTCCCCCAAGAATGTGGCAGCCTCCTGATCTAGTTCATTCTCCAAAGGTCTCACCTTCGAGTATCAGCACTGTAGGCATTTTGGCTTCCACAAATCTGAGCAGGGCACAAGCATTGCAGCCACTGTATGCAGTACATCTGTCTGAGTAGGACACGACCATTAAACCCACAGTGTGCAGTAATTCTCGTCTACTTCTTGGTTTTTATTGTCCTGTGGCTAGCACAGGTGGGACTCTGCAAATTACCCTCCCAGTGGCTTCTGAAAGGCTTCTCCCAGGAGGAACAGATAAGACACAGGAATAAGAAGAAAGCTTAAAGGGCTTGCTTTCTATGAATGCCTAGCAGTGAGGAAAACTGTAATTCTCTATTTCCCCCCCGTGGGTCACCCCTTCATTAAGCAAACATTACCTCAGGGTGCAAGAGCCAGCAATGGGAAACCCCTTCTCTAAACTCCAAAGTTATGATAATACTACCTGGGTCTCCCAGTTCCTGGGGGTGACAGATGTCTGTTGCAGCTCCTATTGCCTAGGTCACTGTGCATCAACAGTGTTTTCTTTCAGCCTTCTAGTTCAGCAACTAACTGGAATGTTTGTGTCCTGCTAAATAATTTACTGGATTGAAACTCTCTACTTGTGGTACTTGACAGGGCTTCTGTTTCGGTGTTGGAGTGACCCAGGTGTTGTTCTTCACTGCCTGGAAATGTGGCCACTGAGCAAGAGCACTGTATCCTGAGATGTATCTGCCCTTGCAGCATCTTTAGTTTTGATGCACAGCAAGTTGAATTCACGAATGAGGTTGGCTGAATTCAAAGCTAGAGAACACAACAAAGTTGGTTCTGTACCTTCTCCAGGTCTTGACCTTGACAAAACTCTACATTTTGGCAACCTTTGTTTCTCAGAATAACCTAGGTATATTCAGTCAGTAGTCAATTCTTTACATATTACTTCTGTACTCACTTGTAAATTTAAAGCTAACCGAATCCCACTTAAGACCAAAATTCATGTAACCTTACCAACTTTAAATAAGTATGAGTTTTTTAAAGTCTTGGTTTTATTTTGATTATAATTTTTTTTTTTTTTATTTTTCGAGACGGGGTTTCTCTGTGTAGCCCTGACTGTCCTGGAACTCACTCTGTAAACCAGGCTGGCCTTGAACTCAGAAATCTGCCTGCCTCTACCTCCCGAGTGCTGGGATTAAAGGCGTGCAACACCACTGCTCTGCTGATTATTAAAAATTTAAGTCATCAAAATAATATATAATAAATGCCTCTTAAATATACATGATATCTTCTGAAGCTAAAAGTAATATGGACTCAGTTTTTATAATCTATTTGGAACATAAAACATAATAGAAGTAGAAAAAAATATCTTATGAAGTCCTCTATGAAAGGAAATTGTGACAAGTTCCTGATTAGACAGGAATCATACAGTCTCCAAGGGAGAATATGCAGCTTAACTGTGGCTTCATAGAATGAATTGGGTAGAATACCTTCTGTTTCTATTTTGTGGAATAGTTTGAAAAGCTTTGGTATTATGTCTTCTTTGAGAGTCTGATAGAATTCTGCACTAAGCCTACCTAGGCCTACGCTTTGTTTGGTTGGGAGGCTTTTAATGACTGCTTCTATTTCTTTAAGGGATATGGACTGTTTAGATATTTTATCTGATCCTGATTTAAATTTGGTATTTGGTATCTGTCTAGAAAATTGTCATTTTCATCCAGATTTTCCAATTGTGTTGAATATAGGCTTTTGTAGTAGAATTTTTTTAATTTCCTCAGTTTCTGTTGTTATATCTCCCTTTTCATTTCTGATTTTGTTAATTTGAATACTGTCTCTGTGCCCTCTAGTTCGTCAGGCTAAGGGTTTATCTATCCTGTTGATTTTGTCAAAGAACCAGCTCCTGTTTTGTTTTTGTTTTTGTTTGTTTGTTTGTTTTTGATTCTTTGTACAGTTCTTTTTGTCCCTACTTGGTTGATTTCAGCCCTGAGTTTGATTATTTCCTGCCTTCTACTCCTCTTGGGTGTATTTGCTTCTTTTTGTTCTAGAGCTTTCAGGTGTGCTGTTAACCTGCTAGTGTAAGCTCTCTCCAGTTTCCTTTTGGAGGCACTCAGAGCTATGAGATTTCCTCTTAGGATTTCTTTCATTGTGTCCCATAAGTTTGGGTATGTTCTAAAGTCTTTAATTTCTTTATTTCTTCCTTGACCAAGTTATCATTGAGTGGGGCATTTTTCGACTTCCGTGTGTATGTGGGCTTTCTGTTGTTTTTGTTGCTATTGAAGACCAGCCTTAGTCTGTGGAGATCTGATAGGGTGCATAGGATAATTTGAATCCTCTTGTTGAGGCCTGTTTTGTGACAATTATATGGTCAATTTTGGAGAAGGTACCATGAGGTGCTGAGAAGAAGGTATATTCTTTTGATTTAGGATGAAATTTCTATAGATATCTGTTAAATCCATTTGGTCCATAACTTCTGTTAGTTTCACTGTGCGTCTTTTTAGTTTGTGTTTCCATGATCTGTCCATTGATGAGAGTGATGTGTTGAAGTCTCCCATTATTATTGTGTGAGGTGCAACATGTGCTTGAGCTTTAGTAAAGTTTCTTTTATGAATGTGGGTGCCCTTGCATTTGGAGCATAGATGTCTAGAATCGAGAGTGCTTCTTGGTAGATTTTTCCTTTGATGAGTATAAGGTGTCCTTCCTTATGCTTTTTGAAAACTTTTAGTTGAAAGTTGATTTTATTCAGTATTAGAATGACTACTCCAGTTTGTTTCTTGGAACCATTTGCTTGGAAAATTGTTTTCCAGCCCTTTACTCTGAGGTAGTGTTTGTCTTTGACACTGAGGTGCATTTCCTGTATGCAGCAAAATGCTGGGTCCTGTTTATGTATCCAGTCTGTTAGTTTATGTCTTTTTATTAGGGAATTGGGTCCGATGATGTTAAGAGATATTAAAGAAAAGAGACTGTTGCTTCCTGTTATTTTTTATGTTATTTTTATGTTTGTGTGGTTATCTTCTTTTGGGTTTGTTGAAAGAAGAGTACTTTCTTGCCTTTTCTAGGTTATGGTTTCCCTCCTTGTATTGATGTTTTCTATTATCCTTTTTAGTGCTTGATTTGTGGAAAGGTGTTGTGTAAATTTGGTTTTGTCATGGAATACCTTGGTTTCTCCATCGATGGTAATTGAGAGTTTTGCTGGTATAGTAGCCTGGGCTGCAATTTGTGTTCTCTTAGGGTCTGTATAACATCTGTTCAGGATCTTCTGGCTTTCATAGTCTCTGGTGAGAAGTCTGGTGTAATTCTAATAGGTCTGCCTTTATATGTTACTTGGCCCTTTTCCCTTACTGCTTTTAATGTTCTTTCTTTGTTTTGTGCGTTTGGTTGTTTGACTATTAAGTGATGGGAGGAATTTCTTTTCTGGTCATATCTATTTGGAGTTCTGTAGGCTTTTTGTATGTTTATGGGCATCTCTTTGTTTATGTTAGGGAAGTTTTCTTTTATTTTTGTTGAATATATTTACTGGCCCTTTAAAATGGGAATCTTCACTCTCTTCTATACCTCTTGGTTTGGTCTTCTCATTGTGTCCTGGATTTCCTGGATGTTTTGGGTTAGGAGCTTTTTGTATTTTGTATTTTCTTTGACTGTGGGGTCAATGTTTTCTATGGTACCTTCTGCACCTGAGATTCTCTCTTCTGTCTCTTGTATTCTGTTGGTGATGCCTATAGCAGTGACTCCTGATTTCTTTCCTATGTTTTCTAACTCCAGGGTTGTCTCCCTTTGTGATTTCTCTATTGTTTCTATTTCCATTTTTAGATCCTGGAAGGTTTTGTTCAATTCCTTCACCTGTTTGGTTTTGTTTCCCTGTAATTCTTTAAGGGATTTTGTGTTTCCTTTTTAAGGGCTTCTAGCTGTTTACCTGTGTTCTCCTGTATTTCTTCAAGAGAGTTATTTATGTACTTCTTAAAGTTCTGTATCATCATCATGAGATGTGATTTTAAATCAGAGTCTTGCATTTCTGGTGTCTTGGGGTAGCCAGGGCTTGCTGTGATGGGAGGACTGGGTTCTGATGATGCCAAGTAACCTTGGTTTCTGTTGCTTATGTTCTTGCCCTGCCTCTCACCATAGGTTATATCTGGTGTTAGCTGGTCTTGCTGTCTCTAACTGTGGATTGTCCCTCCTATAAGCCTGTGTATCAGCACTCCTGGGAGACCAGTTCTCTCCAGGAGGAATTTGTGTATGGAGAACTGTGGCACAGGGTCATCTCTGAGGCACAGATGAAAACTGGAAGAATCCTGTCCCAGGCTGTTCCTTGTGTCCTGTGTCCTGAGGGTCCCTTAGAGCAGAAATGGTGGTCCTATCTGTTCTCACAGGTGTGTCAGCACTCCTGGAAGATCAGCTCTCTCCCAATGGGATTTGGGTATGGAGAGCTGTGGCACAGGGTCAGCTCTGAAGTGGCGATGAAAACAGGAAGGTTCTAGTCCCAGGCTGCTCCTTAGTTGCTGTGTCCTGAGGGTTCAGGGTGGGACCCTTGAAATAGAAGTGGTGGTCCAACCTATGCTCACATGTGTGTCAGAACTAGCTATGGAGAGTTGTGGCACAGGATCAGCTCTGGGTACAGATGGAAACCAGAAACCAGAAGGATTTCCTAAAAATTTTAAATGAGAGATGTGATGAGGAACTTTCTTTGAGAAATTGGCAGGCTTACATCTCTTTGAGGCAAAATAGGGACTAATATCTAGATGGATGTCCAACTTGCACAGGGTAGTTTAGGACCAGGTCCTGGAGTCAAAGACAATAGGATGTCAAACTGTAGACTTGGGAAGAGAAGGTTCCAGAAGAGTGACCATACATGCTCAAAGTCATATCTATGCTATCATTGCCAAAGTTAAAATTTGTTACTGTACTCTACCACCCATTGCTCTCCCCACTCCTGTCATCAACTGTTCCCTAAATAACAATCCCCTCCTCCATTCTTCACAATGACAGGCAACCTTGATGATGTGCAGGGCTGCATACTTACCTGGTCCCACCAAGGATTCTCTTCCATCCACATCTCGGTTCTCTGTCCATGTATTCACTCTCAGTTTCCCAATCTAGTCTTACAAAATAGAACTATGAAAAGTGAGCCAATGATGCACACTTCGCCTACAATGAGTGCGGTATCTGGGCAGCATAACTGAGGATTACCAGCAGCACAAAAGAATAAATACATACATTTTTAAAATTTTTTATTTGATATTTTCTTTACTTACATTTCAAATGCTATCCCAAAAGTTCCCCATACCCT
>NC_034611.1:11999175-12008218 GCF_900095145.1 Mus pahari | reverse complement strand
TTGCTGGCATGTGCATTAGTATCTNGGTTTGGTGGCTGATGATGGGATGGATCCCTGGATGGGGTAGTCTCTGGATAGTCCATCCTTTCATCTTAGCTCTAAATTTTGTCTCTGTACCTATATCCTTTCATGGGTATTTTGTTCCTTATAAATACATAAATTTAAAAGGAAGCCCAGGAAATGATGAGGAAGTAAAGTAACTAACAAAGTACTTGCAGGGTTTAAGTTGCCTTAGAAGGAGAATTTATAATATCATGAGTAATCTACCAAGATAAAAAACCTTAGACTCCAAGGTGACACACACAAACTCACACACACACACACACACACACACACACACGTGTCGAGTGTGCACACACAAATAAATGTATGTTAAAAAGATTTTAAGTGGGGAATCCAATGGAAAAAAAACCAAATTCTTTTTCTTAAATGTAAAAAAAAAAAATTAGTTAATACTGGAAAAGGTCCTTGCACATCCATTTCCTATCAGCATTCTTTGCAGCAACAAAAGACAGAACCCCACACACACACACACACACATTTTACACGTAGATAAACTGAGAAAATGTGGCATGCGTAAACCATGGTATATTCTCTGTCTTTAAAAGTTAAGACTTTCTAGCACAAGCTACAGCACGGATCAACCGTAGGACTTAGACAAATGAAATATTCCAGCCTTGAGGGTTTACGTGCTGTTGGATTCCACGTATGTGAGGTAGCTAGAATGGTTAAATTCATCGAGACAGATAGTAGAACATTGGTTCCAAGGATCAAGGAGGGAGAAATAGGGCGGTGATTACTTAATGAATAGAGGGTTTCCATTTAAAAGAAATAAAAGCATTCTGTGGATGGATGGTGTAGTGGCTATTCCTGTTTGTCAACTTGACTATATCTGGAATGAACTACAATCCAGAATAGGAGGCTCACCAGTGATCCTAATCTGGAGGCTGGGACATACAAGTTTCTGACCTGGATCTTGGTATGGAGATCCTGAGGCATAGTGGCTATGAATTCCAGAAGATTAAAACAGGGAGATCTCTGAGTTCAAGGTCATCTTGAATTAAAGGTGTGATGGCACACACCTTTAATCTGGGCTACACCTTCTGCTGGAGACCTACATAAGGACATTGGAAAAAGAAAGACTCTCTCTCTCTCTCTCCTTCACCTGCTTGCTGTGTGGGAATGAGCAACTGCTAGATCCTTGGACTTCCATTCACAGCTGCTGCTGACCATTGCTGGGAGTTGGATGCAGACTGTAAGTCATCAGTAAGTTCCTTTACTATACAGAGACTACCCGTAAGTTCTGTGACTCCAAGATCCCTGACTAGTACAGGTGGAGATGATGATTATTTTAGTGTTCCTGAATTGTTGCCCTTGTTAGCTCTTGCCAACTTGACATATGATAGAGCCATTTGCAAAGGTACCTCAACTGAGAAAATTCTCCCACCAGATTGGTCTGTAGGCATGCCTGTGGGGCACTTTTTTGAACAATGATTGACTGATGTGGGAGCCCCCAGTTTACTGCATATGGTGTCACACCAATGGGCTAGTGGTTGTATAAGAAAACAAGCTGAGCAAGCCACAGGAAATAATCCAATAAGAGTTGTTCATCTATAGCCTCTGTTCTAATTCCTGCATCCAGGTTCCTGGAAGCACCAACCTCAAACCAGTAAAAGTCTACTTTCACCCTTTGAGATCACACTAAGTCTATTCTTTCGTTTTCCTCCACTTTCTTATTCCTTATGCCTTCAATGATGGAATGTGATCAGAGACTTACAATGAAATAAACGCTTTCTTTCTCGAGTTGCTTCTGGTTGTGGCAGGTATGACGTCATGTGCAAAGATTATTCGTGTATTATTTAAATGCTGATTTCTGTGGCCCTGTATCTGGTTGAAATCCTTATTCTGAGAATCTCCTGTCTCAATGTTATGTACATTGTTCCCCAGTTGTTCCCTGATTCTTGAATAAAGAAGCTGATCAGGCAGTGACTGAGCAGGGGAGAGAACAGGACTAGAGGAGGGGGAGGAAGAGGGAGGAAGTAGGGGTTCTTCAGGGGGGAAAGTCCAGGAAACACCATTAGAAAATGTCTGGATGGGATGAGAAAGAAATTAGGGAAACAACACCCTTCACAATAGTCACAAATAATATAAAATACCTTGGTGTGACTCTAACTCAGGAAGTAAAAGATCTGTATGATAACAACTTCAAATCCCTAAAGGAAGAAATTGAAGAAGATCTCAGAAGATGGAAAGATCTCCCATGCTCATGGATTGGCAGGACTAACATAGTCAAAATTGCCATCCTGCCAAAAGCAATATACAGATTCAATGCAATCCCCATCAAAATTCCAACCCAATTCTTCACAGAGTTAGAAAGGGCGATTGGCAAATTCATCTGGAATAATAAAAAAACCTAGGATAGCAAAAACCATTCTCAACAATAAAAGAACCTCTGGTGGAATCACCATGCCAGACCTTAAGCTGTTCTACAGAGCAAGTGTGATAAAAACTGCATGGTACTGGTACAGCGACAGACATGTAGATCAATGGAATAGAATTGAATATCCAGAAATGAATCCACACACCTATGGTCATTTGATTTTTGACAAGGGAGATAAAACCATCCAGTGGAAAAAAGACAGCATTTTCAGCAAATGGTGCTGGCACAACTGGCGGCTATCATGTAGAAGAATGAGAATTGATCCATTCTTATCTCCTTGTACAAAGCTCAAGTCTAAGTGGATCAAAGACCTCCACATAAAACCAGAAACACTGAAACTGATAGAGGAGAAAGTGGGGAAAAGCCTCGAAGATATGGGCACAGGGGAAAAAATTATCAACAGAACACCAATGGCTTGTGCTGTAAAATCAAGAATTCACAAATGGGACCTCATAAAATTGCAAAGCATCTGTAAGGCAAAAGACACTGTCAACAAGACAAAAAGGCCACCAACAGATTGGGAAAGGATTTTTACCAATCCTAAATCTGATAGAGGACTAATATCCAATATATACAAAGAGCTCAGGAAGCTGGACTCCAGAAATTCAAATAACCCCATTAAAAAAATGGGGTACAGAGCTAAACAAAGAATTCTCAACTGAGGAATACCGAATGACTGAGAAACACCTGAAAAAATGTTCAACATCCTTAATCATCAGGGAAATGCAAATCAAAACAACCCTGAGATTTCACCTCACACCAGTCAGAATGGCTAAGATCAAAAATTCAGGGGACAGCAGATGCTGGTGAGAATGTGGAGAAAGGGGAACACTCCTCCATTGCTGGTCGGATTGCAAGCTTGTACAACCACTCTGGAAATCAGTCTGGCGGTTCCTCTGAAAACTGGACATAGTACTACTGGCAGATCTAGCAATACCTCTTCTCAGTATATACCCAGAAGATCTTCCAACTGGTAATAAGGACACATGCTCTTTCTTTCTTTCAATGTATTTATTATGTATACAGTATTCTGCCTGCATGCCAGGAGAGGGCAGAGCCACTGTGTGGCTGCTAGGAATTGAACTCAGGACCTCTAAAAGAACAGCCAGTGCTCTTAACCTCTGAGCCATCTCTCCAGTCCCTTTTTCATTTTTTTAAGACAAAATCTCATGTAGCCCAGTTAAGCCAAAAGCACATTGTAAAGTCAAAAACAGCCTGCATTTCTGATCCTTGTGCCATCCAAATGCTGGGATTACAGGCTTCGAAGCTGAACGGAACTAAAGGTCTTGAATAAAGTTTCTTCCTGATTACACAGTTAGGAAGAAAGTAATATACAAAGAGAAATGGCCATGAAAAAATTTATCCAATCCACAAACATCAGTCAAATGAGGGAGGGTTTCGTGAGAAATCAAAATAATCTTTCAAGATCCTCCTGCCCCAGTCTCCCATACGCTAACTTTACAGACACGAACCACAACGAAACTGTATATTGTTTTTCTTTTCAAGTTAACCCAATCAAGGCTCTCTGTGATGAATTATTCTGCACAAAGTTTGGGGCTGTTTTTCAGTCAGTCTTGAGGATGGCACCTGTGACCATAAAACTAGAAGTTCATCGTTTTCTGCATCACAGTGCACTGAATGTCATGACTGGTGAGGAAAAAAACAAACAAAACCGAAGCCTTTCAACAAACAGACTGAACCACAGTCTTGGGTCCAAACTGGGAAGTGCCTTTCTCGCCCTCTTCCTGCCTTTCCTCCCACAGGCGGAGGCATCGATGCCTGCTGGTCCAGACTTTTCCCTCCATAGGGTGGGATGTTTCCTCACACATTCAGTGAGAGGAAGAAGAGGACAGAAGGCAGGGGTGGCCCCTGGGCAGTGGGGGTCTTTGGGCAGGCAGGAGCTTGTGTGAGCGGCAGCCAGAAGTCCCCTGAGAGAGGACTGCACAGGGGGAAGAATGGCAGGCTGGGTCGGGGCCCTGCAGATAAGGATCTTGCCTCTTTGCTCCCTTTCCTTGTTCCTCCGTGCTGGCTGCTAGGGCTGGCCCAGCCTAGTCTCTTAACTGTCAGGGAGCCAATGCCAAGCACTGGGCCAAATCATCGACCACGACATGTGAGCTGTGTGTGTTCCAAGTTGGCCTTCCTGCTTTTCTGCAAGAAAAACAAACTTGAGCTGGACCCCAACAAACATGACAGGAAAAATAACAGCCCCTGTGGAAAGCTGATACCAAAAAACTGCTGCTGTCCCCACCCCAGGCCAGCCACTGCTGAAGAAAAGTGTGGGTCTTCATCTCCCAGGCCTGGAGGCCTGCACCAATAGTGTGTACAGCAATGTGACTGTCCTTCTTAATGACCTATAGAGGCCAGAGTGAGAAGCCCTTTGTAAATCCCACCTTATCTCCAAAAGGCACCAAACCCATTCTGCAGAAGCACAAATACAGGCTGAACACACCTTGCCTGTATCGCCTGGGACAAGAAGTGTTTTGGATTTTGAGGGGTTTGGAGGGGTTTGGGGGGGTTTGTTTGTTTGTTTGTTTGTAACCCTGGACTATATGTATATACATGCTGAGGTATATCCTCTGGGATAGGAACAAGGTCTAAACACAAAATTCATTTCTGTTTCGTGCACATTACTTTATAATAAATGTCTTAGCCAATGCCCTATTGCTGAAAGAGACACCATGACGGTGGGAGATCGTATAAAGGAGAGCATTTACTTGGGGCTTGTTTAGAGTTTCAGAGGTTTAATCCATTGTCATCATGGAGAACAGCATGACAGAATGCAGGCGGACATTGAGGCTGAGAGTCCTATATCCAGATCTGCAGGCAGCAGGAAAAGAGACTATGGGCTTGGGATGGGCTCTTTGAAACCCCAAAGCTCACCCCCAGTGATACACTTCCTCCATCCAACAAGGCCACACTTCCTAGTCCTTTGAAATGGTGACACTCCCTAAGCAGTCAAATCTATAAACCTGTGGGGTCCATTCTTATTCAAACGGCTACAATGAAACAAATCTTTAAAAGTATTTTGACTAATACTTTTAAATACTTGGTACGACACCTTCTACCTGAGATGCCATATTGGCATTGACTTCTGATGTCAGAATGTGTGGACCTTAGGATCTTCATATTAAGGATGCTCAACTCGTATATGGATCTAAAATGATGAAGCAACAGATCGCACTCATTGCCATCACTACCTAACTCTGTTTTTTAGCTGTTGTCTTAATTACTTTTCCTGTTGCTCTAATAAAATACTCTGACAAAAGCAGCTTCAGGGAGGAAGAGTTATTTCAGCTCACAATCCTTGGTTATAGTCCAACATTGCAGGGAAGTCGTAAAAGTGGGAGCTCAAGACAGCTCGTCTCCTTGCAACTACAGTCAAGAAGTTGAGAGGAAGGAATGTGTGTGTGCATTCTGCTCAGCTGGCTTTCTTCATTGTATACAGTATCCCTTGTTCAGGAAAGGCTCCCTTGCACAGTTAAGGTGCATCTTCTAGAATCAATTGATGGAATCTAGATGCATCTTCCCATATCAATGGATAGAATCTAGACAATCCTCCACAGGTTCTCCAAATGAACAGCAAAGCAGGGGAAAGGGAAGCAGTGAACATCATCTTCACTGGAGAATAAGAAATGCAAGCATTATGTTCAGAAAATTTTATATATATATATATATATATATATATATATATATATATATTCAAAGGAAATTGAAGATGCTCTTTCAGAATTAGTAAATTTAGTTAATATTGGCATGAATACAAATAAAATACTCAGGTATTAGGGATGTACTTTCCCTCAAAAAAGTTTTTGTGTGTTTTAGAATGAGACAAGAAACGTTTAAGTAAATAAAATTGATTTAAAATGGTTTAATGACTGTTGACGTTGGAGACAAGGTTTTGCAAAATAAAATAAAAAAAAAATAATCTAAGTGGTGATGGCACACGCCTTTAACCCCAGAGGTTGGGAAGAAGAGACAAACAGATCTCTGAGATCAAGGCCAGCCTGGTCTACAGAGTGAGTTTCAGGATAGCCAGGGCCACACAGAGAAACCCTGTCTCAAAAACAAACAAAGAAAGAAACAAATAAATTTAGATAAAAATGAGTTTGACTAATGGATAAGGTCAGCAAAAAAGAATCTATTGCATTCTTCTACATTAACAAAAAGAGCTATAGCTGGCAGGGTGGCTCAACTGGTGAAATCTCTTGCTTAATGACTTAAATTGGATTCCTGGATCACACAGTGGAAGGAAGTTGGTTTTCTAACCACTGGAGAGGTGGCTCAGTAGTTAGAGCATCAACTGCCCTTGCAGAGGAATCACACTGGGAAGCTTACAACTGCCTCTAACTGCAGCTCTAGGATTCAGCACCCTTTTCTGGCCTCTATGGGCACAGCACTCAGGTGCACTTCCCCCCCCCAACACACACACACACACACACACATACACACAAATAAACAAATAAATACATACATACATACATACTAAATTAATGAAAATACAAGTCAGAGATTAAAAGCTTCTTGTAACATATATATGCAAACATGAAGAATCCATGTGAATAATATAAGAATTCCAAACAAAACCACAAACATAAATGATAGAAAATGAGCAACATGTTGAATGGGCATTAGCAAATTAAATGGCAGAAAATAGGCGTCTCTGGAAATGTGCTCACGTCATAAATGGTTATGGAAGTACGAACTCAAATGGCAATGGTAGGTGGGATGACAGATGGCTTCAGTGGGTAAATGCACTTGTGCCTGGGCCTGACAACCTGAGCTCAGTCATCAGGAGGGAAGTGACTTCCAAGAGCTGTCCTCTGCTCTTCATGTGTGCTGTGACACATACATACAAACACACACTAAATTTGAATGACAATTGTTAAACAATAAAGATTGGCAGGGGCTGTGGAGAACACAGGCCACCCAGCAGCTCAGGGACAGCAGAAACTGACCCACCATGTAATAAACTAATGCCATTGTTTGTCATAGTGGCCTCAAAGGTTTTCCTCTCCGGACCTTATAGCACTCTTAAGAAACAACGACTCAAAGGTGCATATTTTGTTTGGAGTACTTCTTTGCTAGGGGCTCAGTAAAATATTCCGCAGGCCAAGTAGGCTCAACAACCATATTTCTGTTGGGCCCATCATGGAGGCTAAAAGTCCATCATCACATGCAGCAAAGTAGGTCTCTTCCAGAGCGTCACTTCCTGGCTTGCAGTTAGGTGTCTTGTCCATGTGTACCCATAAGGTTTTCTCTGTGTGAGCTCACACCCTGGGTTCCCAAAAAATATATAAAAATAAAATTGAAAAAAAATCATTGAACTGAGCTCAGGAACATGGACTAGAAAGCCTTACATAAACACCTTCATGCTGTGGAATGTAGCTTTTAAAATACATAAGCAAACCTTGTTCTGTTGTATGACCTTCAGGGTTTGGCCCACACATTAACCATTACTATCCACTCAACAGCAGGAACAATTAGTTTCATAAAATTAAGATTAGCTGTTAGTTTCCATTTTAAAAGCTTTAAACAAAAGCCACGTTTTGAATCTACTGTACAAACCTCAGAGTTCCTTATCCTGCTCTGGAGAGTGACTTAATATGTTCTCTGTGCTGGGATCCAGGGCTGCCTCTGTTCCATTGACCTGGATCTTGTAAGCCTACACAGGGGCAGGGAGGCAGGGCATGGTCTAGGCTTGAAGCTGATATTATTCAGGTCGCCTCCGTTTATCCTGTGGATAAGGAGCTCAAGTCATTGGTTCTTTTCTGAAAATATTAACACCCATTCACATTTCTGTTTAGCTGTGCTGGGCTTACACACTTCTGACTTACTTTAAAGTGTACCTTTCCAACAGTAGATTTTTTTATTTTAATTTACATGTAATAATGTTAATTTATTAGGAAAGCATGTGAGAACTTTATATGACCCAGCACAGGGGAATGCCAGGGCCAAGAAGTGGGAGTGAGTGGGTAGGGGAGCAGAGGCTGGAGAGGGTATAGGGAACTTTCGAGATAGCATTTGAAATATAAATAAAGAAAATATCTAATAAAAAACCTGTAAAAAAAGATATCTTGAAAATTTTTTTAAAAAGGAAAGCATGTGAGCATAATTTTAATATTTTTCTGATTGATGTCAGGTACCAATCACGTTGGA
Source organism: Mus pahari (assembly GCF_900095145.1). Taxonomy (NCBI): domain Eukaryota; kingdom Metazoa; phylum Chordata; class Mammalia; order Rodentia; family Muridae; genus Mus; species Mus pahari. The sequence goes on along the minus strand of NC_034611.1, from coordinate 11,999,622 downwards.
AACTACTTTTTTTTCCAATCTTAAATTTTTATTAATTAAATGCATTTTATACATCAAACATAATAATAATGATGAGTGTTTTGAGAACCAAATAATACATAAGAATTTGTTAAAACTTTTATATTCATATCCTTTCATACCCTAAAAATGTCATTAATGAACTTTTAATACTATCCATAACCGAGGATCCTATATCTAATGTTAAATACTAAATTGTTTCAAAACATAAAAAATGTTCTTTGATAATTAAGCATAGTAAAAGAGCATAGAAGGAGAGCCATCTTTACTCCGGTGCACTGCCGGAGAGAGGGCGGCCTGGAGAAGTGTCACAGCTTCTGGGAGGGATCCCGTTTNTGGTTCCAGTCATCCATGGAAACTGAACACTCTTCTCAATGATAACTTGGTCAAGGATGAAATAAAGAAAGAAATTAAAGACTTTTTAGAGTT
>NC_034611.1:11997467-11999164 GCF_900095145.1 Mus pahari | reverse complement strand
TAAATATATTGAAAATGTAAAAAAAATCATAAAATATTAAAAATTAATCATTAAGAAATATATTCAAAAGGCCTTAAATGATATCATCTGACATATTGAGAGAGTATTTAAAACACATAAATCTGTGTACATTGTCTAATAATCAGTTTACTTAAACAAGATTATCAGTGTTTCTAGGAGAGAAATTATTTTATCAGTAAGTATATTTTTAAAATTTCAAAATAGCAAAAACTCTTTGAAGTTAAATATTAAGAAAATGTTAATTTCAAGCACACTGAGAAAAATTATCAATAATAATTCCATGATGTTTGTAAAACATGACTTTAATATTTTCAACTGTTATATTCAACAGGCAGAGTAATTATTTTAAGATATATTTTGTTGTTATGTCTCCCTTTTCATTTCTTATTTTATTATTTTGGATACAGTTTCTGTGCCCTCTGCTTAGTCTGGCTAAGGGTTTATCTATCTTGTTGATTTTCTCAAAGAACCAGCTCCTGGTTTGGTTGATTCTTTGTGTAGTTCTTTTTGTTTCTATTTGGTTGATTTCAGTCCTGAGTTTGATTATTTCCTGCCATCTACTCCTCTTGGGTGTATTTGCTTCCTTTTGTTCTAGAGCTTTCGGGTGTACTGTCAAGCTGCAAATATAAGCTCTCTCCAGTTCCTTTTTGGAGGCACTCAGAGCTATGGGTTTCCCTCTTACCACTGCTTTCATTTGGTATGTGTCTTCATTTTCATTAAACTCTAAAAAGTCTTTAATTTCTTTCTTTATTTCTTCCTTGACCAAGTTATCATTGGGTAGAGCACTGTTCAGCTTCCATGTGTATGTGTGCTTTCCGTTGTTTTTATTGGTATTTAAGACCAGCCTTAGTCCGTGGTGATCTGATAGGGTGCATGGGATTATTTCAATCTTCTTGTATCTGTTGAGGCCTGTTTTGTGACCAGTTATATAATCAATTTTGGAGAGGATACCATGAAGTGCTGAGAAGGTATATTCTTTTGCTTTAGAATAAAATGTTCTATAAGTATCTGTTAGACCCATTTGGTTCATAACTTCTGCTAGTTTCACTGTATCTATTTAGTTCTGTTTTCATGATTTGTCCATTGCTGAGAGTGGGGTGTTAAAGTCTCCCACTATTATTGAGTGGGGTGTGCTTTTAGTAAAGTTTCTTTTATGAATGTGGGTGCCCTTGCATTTGAAGCATAGATGTTCAGAATTGAGAGTTCATCTTGGTAGGTTTTTCCTTTGACCAGTATGAAGTGTCCTTCGTTATCTTTTTTGATAACTTTTGGTTGAAAGTCGATTTTATTTGATATTAGAATGGCTACTCCAGCTTGTGCCTTGGGACCATTTGCTTGGAAAATTGTTTTCCAACCTTTTACTCTGAGGTAATGTCTCTCTTTGTCACTGAGGCGCCTTTCCTGAATGCTGCAAAATGCTGGGTCCTGTGTATGTATTCAGTCTGTTAGTCTATGTCTTTTAATTGAGTTGATGGATGTTAAGAGATATTAAGGAAAAGTGATTGGTACTTCCTGTTATTTTTGTTGTTAGAGGTGGAATTACGTTTGTGTGGCTATATTCTTTTGGGGTTGTTTAAAGATTACTTTGTTGCTTTTTCTAGGGTGTAGTTCCCCTCCTTGTGCTGGTGTTTTCCATTTATTGTCCTTTATAGGACTGCATTTATGTAAAAAAAAAA
>NC_034611.1:11981886-11996832 GCF_900095145.1 Mus pahari | reverse complement strand
CTTTATATTTTACTTGATCTTTTTCCCTTACTGCTTTTAATATTCTTTCTTTATTTTGTGCATTTGGTTGTTTGACTATTAAGTGATAGGAGGAATTTATTTTCTGATCATATCTATTTGGAGTTCTGTAGGCTTTTTGTATGTTTATGGGCATCTTTTTCTTTATGTTAGGGAAGTTTTCTTCTATAATTTTGTTGAAGATATTTACTGGCCCTTTAAAATGGGAATCTTTGCTCTCTTCTATACATATTATCCTTACATTTGGTTTTCTCATTGTGTCCTGGATTTCCTGGATGTTTTGGGTTAGGGGCTTTTTGTTTTTTGCATTTCCTTTGACTGTTGGTTTACTGTTTTCTATGGTATCTTCTGCACCTGAGATTCTCTCTTCTATCTCTTGTATTCTGTTGGTGATGCTTGCATCTATGACTCCTGATCTCTTTCCTAGGTTTTCTAGCTCCAGGGTTGTCTCCCTTTGTGATTTCTTTATTGTTTCTCTTTCCATTTTTTTTAACTTTTTTTTTTTGAGACAGGGTTTCTCTGTGTAGCTCTAGGTGTCCTGGAACTCACTTTGTAGACCAGGCTGGCCTCGAACTCAGAAATCTGCCTGCCTCTGCCTGGACTCAGAAATCTGCCTGCCTCTGCCTCCGGAGTGCTGGGATTAAAGGGGTGTACCATCATGCCCGGCTCTATTTCCATTTTTAGATCTTGTTTTTTTTTCATTTCCTTCACCTGTTTGATTGTGTTGTCCTGTAATTCTTTAAGTGATTTTTGTGTTTCCTCTTTAAGGGATTCTAGGGGTTTACCTGTGTTCTCCTGTATTTCTTTAAGGGAATTATTTATGCCCTTAATGTCCACTATTATCATCATGAGAAGTGATTTTTATACCTGAATCTTGCTTTTCCAGTGTGATGGTGTATTCAGGACTTCTTTCGTGGAAGAACTGGGTTCTGATGATTCCAAGTAACCTTGGTTTCTGTTACTTATGTTCTTATGCTTGCCTCCTGCCATCTGATTATCTCTAGTGCCACCTGCCCTTGATATATCTGACTCAATATGCCTGTGATCCTGGATGTGTCAGATCTCCTCAGAGTTCAGCTGTCTGTGTGATCCTGTGATTCTGGGATCATGTGATCCTGAGATCTTGGGTGTGTCAGAGCTCCTGAAGTCAAGCTGCCTGTGGGACCTGAGATCTTGGTGTGACTAAGCTCCTGGGATCCTGGGATCCTGGGTGTGTTAGAGCACCTGGGAGTGGCGCTTCCTCTGGGTGTTATGGGACTGGCTGGAGAGTTCTTGCCCAAGGTCTGCTCAGGGCACCTGCCCAGACCATAAGTGGAAACTACTTGCTAATATCATAAATATGAAACATTTTCTAACACTTGTGGCAGTGCTAATTCTATAGAGACTATGTAACTCATGGACATTTCACACATGAGGTCTGTGGCATTGCAAGTTAGCTTCCTTGCAGCACAGCCAGATATGCTTTGTGACCATAAACACATCTTTACTCATCTAAAAGACCAAGGATGCTGGGCTTAAGGTGCTGGGCTGAGGGGATTTATTGCTTTTGTTATTGTCTTTATTTCATTTATTTTCCTGACTATCCTTGTAGTAAGCATCATTAATTCAACCTTCACTTTAGTCCTAAATAAATATGATTTTTAAAAAAGTTTTTAATCTAGCTGCTGAGTGTTTTGAAAGAAATCTTTGCCTTTTCACAATAAAAGAGCAAGCCTGACCCGACCCTCCCTGTCCTCTTGTCTTCTCTTGCTTTGTGTTCCCTTCCAGCTGTGGCCCTGGCCACACTCAGAAGCTCCTATCATCAGAGGCCAATGCCAATTCTGCCTTCAGAACTTTGAACTCAAATAAATCTCTTTTTATATATATATATATAAAGTCTCAAATATTTTGTTTTGACAACAACAATATCATACCATACAGTAATGGTGAATCACATAGAGAATGAACCACCATGGATGAAGTCCCGGGATCTCTTATTCTGCAGGAGATGGAATACTAAAAGCCTCTTGGTTGTGTCCTTTCTTATAGTGATTGTCTTAGTCGGGGTTTCTATTCCTGCACAAGCATCATGACCAAGAAGCAGTTGTGGAGGAAAGGGTTTATTCAGCTTACACTTTGCACATTGCTGTTGATCACCAAAGGATGCAGGACTGGAACTCAAGCAGGTCAGGAAACAGGAGCGGATGCAGAGACCATGGAGGGATGTTCCTTACTGGCTTGCTTCCCCTGGCTTACTCAGCTTGCTTTCTTATAGAACCCAAGACTATCAGCCCAGAGATGGTATCACCCACAAGGGGACCTCCCCCCTTGATCGCTAATTGAGAAAATGCCCCCCAGCTGGATCTCATGGAGGCATTTTCCCAGCTGAAGCTCCTTTCTCTGTGATAACTCCAGCAAGTGTCAAGTTGACACACAAAATCAGCCAGTACAGTGATGTGCTGTCTTGAAAGGTATTAGTAAAACAACTAACCACAGATGCCTATTTGGAGGAGCAAGGTGACTATATCTGTCTCAGATAGCTTGAGTATTTACTCACTATAACCCAGTGGGTGGGTGGATTTTGCTTGTTGGTTGGTTTTGAAGGTCAGTTGCAGCACAGGTCTGAAATCATATCAATGAAATTTTTATACTCTCTAATGATAAAATCTGCTGGTCCAGTTTGAACTTTAAATAGATTGCTTAGCTACATGGAATTTTGTACTATTATGCAGTAGACACTAGGAGAGTACTGATTCACTATTTACAAAGACCATCCACATGTAAACACATTTGTAATCACCACTATGCTATAGCACCAGTGAACCTTCAATCATTGCTGGATAGGAGGGTGGGAGGAAGACCAGGCTCACAGTTTGGTTCACAAGCTCCCAAATTCTAATAATTTCCCCAGAGTAGTATCATGGTACTTTGTAAAGTAATCTTTTTTATACTTATCTCATCAGACAGCGTATTGAAAAGGCATTGCTCAAAGATTGAAATTTTCTCAAATTAATAACCTTTACTGCTTGCCCACAGATGTTCATATATGTTTGGTTGTGACCCTAGATGAACCATCTCTCGACCCCCAGATGTTTCTACTCACTAGAATATTTTTTCAAAGAGTGCATTACCTCTTAAGGCGTGAATAAACTACCACTGAACTTGGTGGCTCTGCCAGGAGTCAGGCTCAGAGACCACAGGTTGAATGGTCCTAGTTAATTTAGAAGATCTGAAATGCTCCGAAATTAAAAACTTTTTGAGTATTGACTTGAAGCCTAGTGGAGAATTCCATAGGTTGAAATTCCATTTTATACATAAAATTATTTAAAACATTATGTAAAATGCCTTAGGCGTTGTATCCCATATGCACACAAATAATAAATGAACTTTTCTTTAGAGTTGGTATCCTTCAAGAAGATATTTCATCACCTATACGTAGATATTCCAAAATCTACAAAAATCTCAAAGTAAGAAAAAAAATTCACATTGGGACATTAAAGATATTCACATTAAAGAGATTCCAGTGTTAGTTAGAAACATCTGGGGGTCGAGAGATGGTTCGTCTAGGGTCACAACCAAACATATATGAACATCTGTGAGCAAGCAGTAAAGGTTATTAATTTGAGAAAATTTCAACAAAAAAAAGGGAATGTGTATTGTCTGTTGTGATTTTTGCAAGTCTATTTTGAATGTCCCCTTGATCTTCCTAATCTGGATATACATTATTTTGCTTTGATAATCAATATTCTCCTAGGAATTTACTAACCAGAAACCTACACTGAGGCTCATCAAAAAATGTGTAAAGGGCCCAATCCATGTTAAAGGATAGGCCTTTAATGCCAGCATTCAAAGGCAGAAGCAGGCAGATCTCTATGAGCTGGAGATCAGTCTTGTCTACTTAGCGAGTTGCAGGCAGCCATGGCTGCATAGAGAGATCCTGCTTCAAAAAACAAAAGCAAACAAAAATGACTAAGGGAGCTGGCAATATGGTTCAGTAAGTGAACGCATCTCCACACAAGACTGAGGGCCTGAATTCAATCCCTGCGGCCACATAAAGATGGAAGGAGGAAACTGACTCCAGAACATGGTCCTCTTACTTCCACATGCATAACATGGCACATGTGCATAGGCACACATAAACAAATAAATAAATAAATAACCAAATAAATAAATATTGCAAACAAATTAAAACACATAAGAATGTCTACAGAAGTATCATTCATAAAAGGTCAAGTTAAAAATAACTTAAAGGCAAATAAAGTAGGAGTGAAGTGTTACAGAATGCCCACACAATGGAATATTATGAGAAAACGAAAACGAAGTAAAGTAGCAATGTGGATTTTAAGAGAAAGCATTAGTCACAAAAAACAAAGTAATACGTAATTCCATGTACATATACTTTATTTGAATAGTTAAAATGAAAACAGAAGGCAATTTGTGGATAGAATGGAAACTTTAGCAGTATCAGTAGATGGCACTAGTGAATTCTTTTGGCTTTTGAAATTATAAGGCACAGTCGAGTTAACTTTATGAGAAAATGGAAATTTAACTATACTGAAACTTATGAATCGGATGGATGTGGTGGTTCATGGTTGTACACTGAGGAGGTCGGAGAAAATGAGACATGGGTCCCATGGGTTCCAAGCCAACCTGCACTACAGAATGAGGCCCTAAATAAATAAAAATAAATAAATTAGATTAGATTAGTTCACTACAAAATGTCTTAAAGTGGAAAGATAAATTTAGAACTCAGAAAATAGTCACTACTCATGACCAGAAAGAATTAATAAGAATCCTCTACAAAGTTCCTGCCAGGATGAGAAACGAAGACAGAACCAAATAGATGAAGTTGATGCCTGAGAGAAGAGGTAACACTTTTGACATTGAGTATGTGAGCAGATGATACCCAGGGAGACGGAAAGCAAGAAGACAACATGATGTCATTATAAACACATCTGTGAGAATGACATGCTGGAGAGGAGGAGAGGCCACAGATGTCATGCACTTTGGAAGTCCCGTCCTCAGCCACCTGTGGCTGTGTCAGCCTCACAAAGGGAGGTCAGGCAAGAATACACACTATCGCATTGTTCACAGCTCCAAATGTTTGTAAATAACCCAAATCAAAAAAGAAATGCATGAAAAAGTCTGCTCAAACAGAGGAATATTAGACAAGGGCCAAAACAAGCACAGGAGGAGAACCCAAAGTAGAAAAACATGGCAATAAAATAATAGAAAGGAAAGTTCCAGCAATTACATAAACTATGGCTTTTGAAAGTCAACTAAAATTAGAGATGAAGGATCTGACTTTAGATGCCTGGGTAAGTCAGGATGGACAGAAGATTCAAGTTGCTAACTTGCTTTAATAAAAGCAGGCAGAACTCAGGATTGAGATCTTCCTGTCTGTGGTCTGCCTTTCCGAGCCCCTAGCTTTTCATCTGATAATGAGACCACAGCAGGCAAGAGATCATTATCCATAGGTAAGTTAGGCAAAGTCCATGAACAAACCCTGACCTTCCACCATGAGCCGGGATTGTGATTAATCCCAACCACAGCTACCAGAAGTCCTTCATTTCAAAAACATCAAGTAAGAAAATATAATAAATGTGTTTTTAGAAGTAAGATGGTTGCTATACCAAAATGATAGAGTAGCTCAGATACATGGAAATGTATTCTCTCATGATTCAGGAGCTAGAAGACCGCCATCAAGGTGCACACAACCACACTCCTGAGAGACCAGGGAAAGAAAGATCTACAAATCCTGATAATCCCTTGGCTTGTGACAAGCTCAGTCTTCCCTAAGTCTTCTCAATGTGTGCCCTCAACAGTAGACATTGAAATTAGAGATCCAATTTCTCTGGTACAGTGTCGGCATAACAAATTACTTCTGCTACCACACATTTCCAAAAAGGTCATATTGTGAGTACTCAGGGTCAGGACTTCAGCAGCCAAATTTCTTAGGTGTGGGGATAAAAGTCTACCCATAGTAAAACTCCACTAACATCACATTGTAATTCGCTCGTTTTCCCTGCGTAATGACGGGATTAGTTCAGTCCCTCCCCACAAGGATTCATATCAATATCCTGTATGAAATGATGTAGCACTTACAGCTTATGTACACCCTCCAGTCATCCATCCATGTAAATCATCTCTAGATTACTTGATAGCTAATGAAATGCAAACTACGTGAATAGTTTAGCCTTCTCCTCGAGCTCACTGCAGATGCTCTTTCCCAAATATTTCTGGCCAGCTGGTTGGTTAACCATCATGGTAAGGATGGAGACATTTTAAAGAGATACTTGTACCCTTCCCTTTGGCTGTCAGACCACTGAAAAGATAAGCACCAAGAAATTACAACTTCCACAGGTCTCTCGGGTGAGGAGGAAAAAAGGGGTGGGAGGTCTTGGTTTCCAGAAAAAAGGTCACACACAGCTATGACAACTTGTCAGATCATCTTGCTAGAGAAAAATAGAGCTTAGACAATGATGATAGGCAGGGCCACAACTGAGCAGGGCTGTCCTCTTGTTTAAACATAAACCTTACATCCAGACCCAGACTCAGAAGGTGGATGGGGGGGAAAAAATGAGATGGTCACTGTTTCCTCCTTCCAATATGACCACATTGAATATATCTTCATTTTCTTCTTCTTGCTCGTATTTGGTTCTTTAATCGACATATTGAGGACAGGTGGACAAACCTAGCTTGTTAAGCTGTCTGACGATGTCTGAGGACACGGAGCCATGGATACAGAGCCCACTCCACCTCACATTCTCCCTACTCTCCAAATACTCTTAACTCGAAAATAATTTTTAGGGCCAAATTATCTGAATACTTTAGCATGCTAATACACTCTTTCCTTGGTCCACAATTCCCAATGGCTAACGAGGCTCAGCAACCAAAATGGATGATGGGCTACATACACTGAAGAGGGGAAACATTCTATTCCTCAAAGTGAGCTTAGCAAGACAAGGGAGAACAAGTTCATGCCTTGAATAGGGCAGCTGGTCAGCCAAGGAGTCCAAACCAGGACAGCTACTGTCACAATGGCTGGAGACGGGACATCACTGGAGGCTTCATTATTAGCTTTCAATGGGCCGGTTTTAAGTCATGCATGTGTTCTTTGTCTTACGCCTCAGAAAGGTTAGCATGGAAAAGAAATTCTTATAGATTTATGTAAAATAATCCTTTTTGTTGTAGTTGTTGGATTCATTTTGGTTTTATTTTTTGAGACAATGTCTCACTGTATATTCCTTGCTGTCCTGGAACTCAATATTTATTTAGACCAGGCTGACCTCAAACTTACAGAGATCTCCTTGCCTCTTCCTCCCAAATTCTGAGATTAAAGGTGTGTTCCACTATGCCTAGCCTGTAAAATAATTTTTAACAAAGACCTTCATTCCAGAAGAGATCAGAGACTACAAATAGAATAAGGCCAAATATAAACTTTAATATAATATACACATACATATATACATATATGTGTACATATATGTACATATATACACATACATATACACATACATATATGATGTCCTAGGTGGGTGAATAGTGGAGAGACACTAACTGGCTGCTCCAGCTTCCTTTTTTGTTGTTGTTGTTGTTTGTTATTGTGGTTGTTTTTCAAGAGACAGTTTTTCTGTCTCTCAATTCTCTCCTGCCACTGCCTCCAGAGTGCTGGGACTAAAGGCATGCACCACCACCTGCTGGAATGAAAAGTGATCTCAACAAACAGGGTTCTTAACCCTTCCACCTTCCTCCAGGGAAGCCTTGCAGAATAGTCTCTGCCTGTGAGAAGGAAGGCTGCCAGGAATGTTCAAGTTCTGCACATCTTACACTAAAGAGCCAGACACTTGATGGCTCAAGTTCTCTATCAACTTTTAGTCTGCACTACATATTCAAAGCATGTCAGCTATTTCCTGAAATTAGCAGCTACAGACTTTACATGATAACAAAAATCTGAACTAAAATGCTGAATTATTCTTAATCCTTATAAGTCTTATTTGATGCCTACAGTGTTTCTGTCATACAAATTCTGTGAAGGGAGTGTAAGCCTGTTTTCTCCAGTGAGAAAACTGAGCTCAGGGAACCTTAGTGCTTGTTCAGTAGGACATGGTAGGATTACAGAAATTGCAAGAGCTCCACTCCCTCTCCAACGTGGCTTTAAAGTTTCAAAGTCTTACTTCAAAAATTAGAAATATTTTTTACATCAAAAGCTAAAAAGGAATACATTGATTTGTCAGACAGAAATGACCCAGAAGGAAATTTGAGACCATGGACTTTTGGGGGTCAGAAAGTCCTGTTTTATCTGGGTGAGAGCTTGGCAAGCCTGTGGTTTCTATGCATTGTCTTGGATGCATAGAAAAAGGAAAAAAGAAAAAAAAAAAGCAATGCTCCCCTTTGTCAAAGAAACTGGACCAAACCTAGAGATTTGGAGAAATCAATATACTTCAAAAGAATTGTTCCTAAGATAACACTATCCAACTTCAAAGAAGCAGTAGAAGACACTGATTTAGAATCCCCGAACTGCAAATGTGGTTTTCAGCCTAGGGGAGGAGCCAGCAGGTCACCCTGGCCAGGTGAGTGCTGGAATGAAAGAATCTGGCTGACAGCCTGACTCACCCCTTCCTGGTTCCAGAAAGAAAAAAAAAATGGATTTTTGCAGCAAGCCATTCAGTGATACCAATACTGCTGTCTAACAATGGGAGTTGCAAAGAATTAAGTAAACAGCACCAGAAAGGAGAAAAAATACAAAGCAAAATTCATGGCGGGGAGGGGGGGAGGTGGGGGGGGAATCCCACACCAAAAATTAACTCACTGAATGGTCCACCCAGGGAGCACCCAGGGGTATGGTACAATTGGTCATATTAAGTACAAAATGAAAGTAGGATTTCATATAGGGCTCAGTCCCAGGGTCTCTCATATCAGATTAAAGGTCCTATTGTTTCCTGGTAAGAAAGTCTTCACTTCAGAGTCTGATACATTGAAGGCCAGCCAAGTCCCTCAAAGCTCCTGCTGTTTTATCAGATCAATTAGAATCCTTTTTTGATAAGATAAAGTACTCAGTATTTGCATGCTCCTACACAAATGCTGATATAATGGAAATGTTCCTTGTCAGTCGATTCTAGCAAACAAACACATGCATGCAATGTGTGGTATCAGATTGGCTATTTGCAAGAAGCTAGTTGTAAATTTGGAAGCAATTAGCTGTCCTTTGAATAGTAGTATACAGTTAAAGCATATTAAAGTAACAGTTGACCAATGAAACAGTTCGCAGGATGTGTGGACACAATGATGTCATTTTAGTGGTAACAGTTACATCCTCATGTGGACACACATAAAAATCATCACAAGAATATGCAAGGTTGTGGCAGTCCAAGGAATAGGTGATGCCTTCACTGGTATTTCTGCTTTACTTTCTGATTCTCTACAGTGACCATGTGCAGCTTCTGTATCCACAGCAAGTTACGGCTGACCGATCTAGCTGAAACCAGGCCACATTTCCCCCCCCCCCCCCGAGGCTTTGAAGTTGAGACTTGTTGAGACTACATTGGCTTCCTTCCAGGTTCAAAACTGACTTACCAACAGAAAACGCAACTTGGCTTCTGATAGCTTCTGATAGCTGATGGATTGTCACCTCAAATTCATGGCCCTTGCCTCACCCCATGACAGCATGAAATGAATCTGACCCCAAGGGGACTGTGGAACACTAAGAACATTTTGGAAACCTTCCCAGTTCTTGACACCACCCACATGAATACCTGGAAGCCCAGTGTTACCATAGTAACCCCCTAGGCCACAGCAAGCTAGCCCTGCAAACCTAGCATCCCACACTGGCATCTCATGCAAGGAATTAAGGACCAAGAACAAAGCAGTGGTGGCTGTCAGGTTTCCTGACCCTGAAGGTCAAAGACTGGGTTCCATGACAAGGGGACATGACTCCTACTGATTTATCTTTCCTTCATCCTGTAACTGGAAATTTCAAGGAGTTTGTTTCGTGACTATATATCAGTAATTTTGGGGTGGAGGTTTTTGTGGGGGCAAAATGTCCACAAATGTCCCTTCCACACCAAAGCAGACTTATAATCTGCAAATCCCAAAAGAACGCAAGGAGAATGGTAAGGGCAGAGCCTGGGTTTACCAAGAATAAAGAGAGAGCAAAGTTCAAAGATTTGGGGAAAATCAAAATAGGCAACTACCCAATGGTATTAACTTAAATAAACCCAATGTGGGGTTAAAAAAACTTGTGGGTATTAAAGGTTACATCATCAGTCAACTTCAGCCTCCTGGGACAACGCACAATGTGAGTAAAACTACCTTTCATCATAAATCGTTCTTACCCAACCCGAATCCCAGGGAGAACTGACAGACAGCCTGCCTGTGAGAGGAAAGGCAGATGACTACTTCAACTTCGAGGTAGGAGGAAAACATTAACCCAGTGCAGCCACCGCAATCTAGGCAGGATAAAGGGCAGAGAAAGGAGGGAGAGCTCTCCAAAGTGTAGCCTGGAGAGTGGGTTTCAGCGGATTTAATATTCTGTTGTTTTAATAATATAAAACATCTCAAAAGTTACCGGTGTAATTAGCTTTACAGGGGCTCTCTGGATCCATTTGAGAATAAATGCACAAATAAACAAATGACACCATCACCCACCCCCCAAAAAATTTATCTTGATTACAGGTATACCGTGCTGTGGGTTTTCTGTTGCTATATTGCTTTTTTTTTTTTCCTGAAAGTAATTAACTAGATGCACCAAGGTATTAATGCCTTAAGTCCTTGATTTGGGGTGGGGGTCCTCTTTAAATAACTAAATATCAGAGCTTTAAGGGATCTGAGCATCTTCTTTCACAGGGGGCCTAATAGGGCCCTGAAAATCCCAGGAATTCTCCTGGGGGAGCTATGTCTACTTATTCTAGGAGGGGCAGTAATGACATGCCAAAGGAACCGTTCTACCCAAGTCTACCTCAAGGAGCCGATGGCTTATTGTTTTTACTGGTAGACTTAAGTGAAAACTGTGGTTTTTAAAGGTAATAGACCTTGGGGGAAAAATTTTCTCCCTAAATTTCTATCAAGATTTTTTTTTCCATCAGTTTTATTGGGGTCATTATTTCAAGGTTCATTAAACTTAAAGCAGAAGTAATACGTATTTCTGTTAGTTACAAACTTGGATGAAAAAGTTTTATATTACTTTCTCCTATCCATATTCATGGAAAATGTGTAATGAACGGTGAGCTTATAATGTTGGTTATATTTTTGATGATTTATTCTTTAGAAATAAGCCATGTACTTATTAAGCAAGTTTGTAAGTACTTGACTAATCAAATGCTTATAAAATAGTTAAATTTCTATTATACAATTATTCAAAACTGTCAAAATAAGACAGCCATCTATCACCCTTTAACCCATTTTGTACGACAGTTGAGCCAGTAGTCACTCAAAGGAAAGCTGAAGTAGAAAATCCACAACAATGCCAGCCAAACACATTTAGTACAATGGTAACATCCCCCAGAGTGGCAACACTGCTTCCTGCTGAGAATGTGGGGCTCCAGGAACTGACTGTGGCTGGTGAACTCACCTCACTATCTAGAAGCCAGTTGGATGGTTTCTTACAAAGCCGAACATAATCTTATATGGTTCCATATTGTGATCCTAGACATTTAGCCAATTTACCTGAAAACTCATGTCTACAGACAAACACTGTAACTATTGCAAAATGCTGAAAATATTTAAAACAGAATAAAGCCCTATATAAGGGAATATTACTCAGAAACAAAAGAAAATGAACTACAAATCACAAAAGACATGGATGAATCTTGCATGCATTTTTATAATTGAAAGGATCCAGTCTGAGCTGCTGTATTGTGTTTGCTCTCAATGATCTGATATTATGAGAAAGGCCAAAGAACGGAATTTCCAAGAGTTTGGAGGAAAACCCTGAACAGATAGTTCACAGGATGGCGGAGGAGCTTGTTTTGCTTGCTTGCTTGCTTGCTTTATTTTAAGTTTTGTAGGGTTAAATTTTGCTTTGTTTTGTTTTTTTAGACAAGGTAACTATACAGTCCTGGCTGGTCAGGAACTCTCTATGTAGACCAGACTATTCTCAAACACACAGAAGTCAGTCTGCTTCTGCCTTCCATGTGCTGGGGTTAAAGGCATATGGTATCATATGTCATTATTGGGAGGGTGTTTTTAGTATGGTGGAACTCTTCTGTGTATCATAATTATAAAGAGTATGCAGTTACTGAAACTCTGTAGCATAAAGGGTGATCTTTAACACATTTAAAAAAAATTAAAACTATTTAGGGGTTGGGTTTCCCAGAATAAAATGCAGACTGAGATAAGGAGTCCAACTGTCACAAATGGAATGCAACTATCTTACTAGGGTGGGGGAGATAAAAGCAAAGACTCGGTAACTTTGAGAATGAGTAGTGCCTCTGATTTAAAGTGGAACGCTACTTGATAATGTTGTTTCCCTTGGGAGTATGGGTCAACAATGTCAAGACAACCCTACCAGAACTGAACAATGAAGTAAATGGATGGGAGCTGACGGGAGCCACATTTCTTACTGTTAGAGGGAGGGTTTACAGTTAATCAAGCAAAGATTGGACCAATCCATACGATAATGGAAGCTTCAATGTGAACTCACATTAGCCTAATACAAATTCAGTGGTCTTGTATAGATAGTGACAGATCCAGGGATACACATAGGTTGATATGCCCACATAAGTTTGCTGTCCATCAGCAAAAATGCCTAGAAGCAATGCCACCAAGTAGCAATAATTGCTCATATGCCCCAGATCATAGCTCCAAATAATAAAACTAATAAAACACAAAACAAAAAACAAAACAAAACAAAAAGCCTCTTAGAGAAATAGCTGGTTCTAATTGTTTGACAAAGACATACATGATCAGCATTTTGTAGTTCCATTTGGTAGCAGAGAAGTACACATTGACACACAGAAGGGAGTAACTCATTAGAAACTAATTAATGAACTCTTGATAAAGCTACAAAAATATTAGACATGTCATCCAGAGCACGAAGTAAATACCGTGATCCATGATAATATAAATAAATAATGGCATAGAGAACTGAAGGAGAGCTGAGGTGATTCCAAAACAGATAATGTTGCCATGTGAACTTTGTCACTTGAGCCTGAATACCCAAAATCACATAGAAGCTAGTCACAGTAGCGCACATATCTGTAATCCCTGGGCTTCTACAAGAACAACAGGAGGTAAATATCAAAGAATATTTAGTAGCTCACAGGGTATCTCTCCCACTATAGGCAGCTGTGAACTACAAGGAAGTTTGTCTCAAACAAGATGGAAGGTGAGGGCCCACATTTGCGTTGTCTTCTGACCTCCCCATGTGGTCATCACATGGAGGGCCCACACTTGACTATAAATACATACACCATAAATACATGACACAGAGAAATATGTGAATGAGTAAAGGGGAGAAGACCAATCTTTTGACAGAATAATCCCAAGCAATTTATGAAGATATTCTGCCCTTAGAAATATGAGGAATTGGCCGAGCAGCATGGTAGTGTATGTCTTTAATCTCAGCACTCGGGAGGTCGAGGCAGGCAGATCTCTGTGAGTTTGAGGCCAGCCTTATCTACAAAGCAAATTCCAGGACAGCCAGGGCTACACAGAGAAACTCTGTCTTGGAAAAAGAAAAGAAAAAAGAAGAGAAGAGAAGAGAAGAGAAGAGAAGAGAANAAAAGAAAAGAAAAGAGAGAAAGGAAAAGAAAGCAAGGTGAGAAATTATTCCCACTGTTCATTGCATAAAATGACTTCATGACAAGAAGTAGTTCAGAAAGTAACTGTATAATGGAGATGGACTGTCACTGAGGTGAACAAAGTCCACACAAATGATACAGTGTACTGATGATGGGTACCTGTGGAGTGATGTGTTCTTTCTCCTCAAACCATCTGAAGCTGATCTCAGCTGAGCAGCAGAAAAGGAACACTTGATGGCTAGTCTGCAAGATGCCTTGTCAGCATCCAGCAAGATTATAAAAAGTCTGGAACTGAACAGAGATTCTGAGAATCTTTTGCAGCCAAGAGGATCCAAAGGAGACTAAAGTAGTGAGTATTTTTCTAGAGTACAAAGGTCTTGAGTTTTATCCCCAAACAAATAATCAGTATGATGCCCTGGCTGGTATACTGAAATCATAACAGAAAAGGAATATTGAGAAAAATTACAGTTATCTGAAAAGAAAATGAACTTCAATTTATAATGATACTAGTTCATTAAAATTCCATAATACTGTAAAGTGTCAATTATGAAGGAAACAACATAGTGTGTGTGGGAACGCTCTATACCATTGTCTCAGTTTTTAAAGAATTAAAGCCACCCAAAAAAGGGCAACATATTTTAAAAGAATTAAAGGGCTGTGGCTGTATATAAGTAGCAGAACACTTGCCTAGAATGCATAAATCCCTGGTTTCCAAGGTTCAACCTTCAACACTGGAAACAATACATAAAAATAGTTAAAATAGTATTTGACAGTATGTAAAGGGTTAAGTAACAACTCAGTTACCTAGAAAGGAAAAAAAAAAAAAAGAGATTATCCTTCAAGTTGTTAGTCACTTTAGAATTTTATCCTAATTTAAATGTGTTCTTCCAATACCCAAGATACAATCTCCAAAACACAAGAAAATCAAGAAGAAGGAAAACCAACACGTGGATACTTCATTCCTCCCCAAATTAGGGAATAAAATACCCATGAAAGAAGTTGCAGAGACAAAGTTTGGAGCTAAGACGAAAGGATGGACAATCCAGAGACTGCCTCACCCAGGGGACCATCCCATAATTAGCCACCAAACGCAGACACTATTGCATATGCCAGAAAGAACTTGCTGAAAGGACACTGATATAGCTATCTCTTGTGAGGCTATGCCAGTGCCTGGCAAATATAGAAGTGGATGCCCACAGTCATCTATAGG
>NC_034611.1:11971409-11981589 GCF_900095145.1 Mus pahari | reverse complement strand
ATATGCCCCATACAGGGGAACACCAGGGCCAAGAAGTGGGAGTGAGTGGGCAGGGGAGTAGGGNGGGGGGAGGGTATAGGGGACATTCGAGATAACATTTGAAATGTAAATGAAGAAAATATCTAATAAAATAATTTTAAAAATAAAAATAAAAAATAAAAGTGATTTTGAGTGGAGATTGACCTTAGGAACCAACTTAAATTAAGGAAGGGCCTGAATGTTTAAACCCTAGATCAGCAGGTTGTAGGATGTAACTGCCCCTGGGCAGGGCCAAGAGGTGCTGCTCCTATACTGAAGGCAGAGGAGGCTCAAGTGAAAGAAGTCTTGTAGACAAATGAGTGAGTGCCTCCATCCTTAGGAACACAGATGTAAGACCACTCCACATCCTCTGCTAGAAAACTTAAAGATCTTGAACCAAGCAAGTGCACCCACTGTGAGACCAGCAGGGCAGAGGAGGAAATGACAATGGACATGCAGAGAAAGACAGTTTCTCCTGGAGACAAAAGGAACAGACAGACAGACCAAGGGCCAGTGAAGAGGTCAGCTCAGAGGCACTGGAAAGTTCCATCACAACCTCCCCACTAGAATAGACAGGGCAGAGAGCATGTAGGCCAGAAGGAAGAGGCTAATTAAGCCCCTACTACCTCATTCCCTAAAGACCATCAGTTTAAAGGGCACACTGTTCCACCAATCATATTGTGCCTAGTTGCTGATGCTCTATTCTGCCCCTGGAAAAAACTCACCAAACAGGCCGACCAGGGTTGCCATCTCTCCTTCAGGTGCAGGATGAGGAACCCAGAGTGCTGTAACAATAAATTTCTCTTGCTTTTGCTTTGATCCCCGGCTCCAAGTTGTTCACTCAGGGGTCCCCAGTAAGGTAAGACTCCCCAGAGTCTAACACCAGCAGTACCTAGTACCACTCACATGGATCCAGTCAAAAAGGCACGAGGTGATATTTGTGTTGGATATCCCAAAAATCATGTAAGGGACCATGGAGAAGTGTGCTTGAAGTGAACAACAAAGAAGTCATTATGAAATTCCAAGGAGTCCTGGAAGAAGTGCCTTCTGGATATGGCACAGATAAAAGAAATAACAGTGGTATATGCCCTGGGAAGGAGAAGAGAAAACGCAAACATGTCTAAGTTCTAACAAATTGAGGGGCAATTACCATCACAGAAAATGTACACATTTTACAAATTTTTTGGATGATATTTTTTTAATCTAGACTCTTTATATGAGAGAAAACATGCCATATTTGTCTGAATACATTTTCCTTTAAACAAGTGTGTGTGTGTGTGTGTGTGTGTGTGTGTGTGTGTGTGTGTGTGTGTGTGTGTGTGTGTACATGGTACAGTGCTCATCTGAAGGTGAGAAGGCACCTTCAGTTCTCTTTCTACGAAACTGAACTCAAGCTTGGTGGCTAGCACTCTCACACACTTGCCCATCTCACCAATATTAATTTGACTTGTTTCACTTGACTTCTAGCCCCATAAATTTCTTGAAGTGGCATAATTTCATTCTGTTACAAAACCTAAATAAGACTCCACTGTTTGTGTCTATATCATATTCTCTAGGTCAGTGTTAGGGTTAGTATTCAAAATCCTAAATTTCACTATTCTGCCTTTCTACTCCCTTGCGTGTGAGCCCCCTGCTCCCTTTTTTAGCACCCCTAATCCCACTCTGCTTTCTTTTTATAATTTTTGTATATTCTTTTCTCATATATTATATCCCCACCTCAGTTTCCCCTCCCTCCTCCTCTCAGCCCCATCCCCCACATCCACTCCTCCTCCACTTCTTTTCAGAAAAAGCATGGGCCTCCCATGACTATCAACTAAACATGCCATATCAAGTTACAGTTAAGACTGGGCACCTCTCCACATATATTATGGCTGGACAAGGCAATCCAGTAGGAGGAAAAGGGTCCCAAAAGCAGGCAACATAGTCAGAGATGGGCCCCTGCTCCCACTGTTAGGAGTTCCACAAGAAGACCAGCTTTTCAACTCTAACATATATAGAAGGCCTAGGTCAGTCCCATGTAGGCTGGAGCCCCTAGATTCAATCACTGAGAGTCCCTAGTTGTCCAGGTTAGTTGATTCTGTGAGTTTACTTGTGGTGTCTTTGACTCCTCTGGTAGGTACAGTCCTTCCTCCCCGCTTCAGCAGGATTCCCCAAGCTCCTGCTAATGTTTGGCTAGGGTGTCTCCACATCTGTTTCCATCAGTTGCTGGGTAAAGCCTCTCTGATAGCAATTGGGCAAGGCCCCAGTCTATGAGTATAGCAGAATATCATTAGGAATTGTTTCACAGATTTTTATTTGTTTTGGGTTATTTATTTATTTGGGTTTTTGTTTTTTGCATCTGTTTGTGTTGTTTTGGTTCGGCCAGTTGTACTTGATTCTATACTAGTTCTCTCAGCTATCTAGCTTCTGGGTTCTGGCCTTCCAGGCAAGGTCAGGAATGGGCTCCCTTTCCTGGCATGGATCTTTGGCTGGACTGGTTGGATACTCCTACAATTTCTGCTCCATCTTTACCCCAGCACATCTTGTAGCCAATACAATTGTAGGCCAAATGTTTTGTACCTAGTGTGGTGTCCTAATTTCTGCACTGGAAATCCTGCCTACATATACCCCATTGCTTGGAGTCTTAGCTAAGGTCACCCGTATAGATTCCTGGGAGTTTCTATTGAACTAGGTTTCTAGCTCATCCCAGAGATGCCTCTGATCCAGTTGTCTTCCGTAGTACTTGCTTCCTCTATCATCCCTCAACATGTTACCTGCCTGTTACTAACCCTACACATCCCCAGTCCACCCCCAAAATCTATTCTATTTCCCCTTCCCAAGGAGACCCATGCATCTCCAATGAAGCCATCATTGTTGCATAGTTTCTCTGAGTCTGTGGATTATAGAATGGTTATTCTTCAAAAAAACCAGATGTCCCTCAATAGAGGAATGGATACAGAAAATGTGGTACATTTATACAATGGAGTACTACTCAGCTATTAAAAACAATGAATTTATGAAATTCTTGGGCAAATGGATATATCTGCAGGATATCATCCTTAGTGAGGTAACCCAATCACAAAAGAAGTCACTAGATATGCACTCACTGATAAGCGGATATTAGTCCAGAAACTTAGAATACCCAAAATACAATTTGCAAAACACAAGAAAACCAAGAAGGAAGACCAATGTGTGGATACTTCATTCCTCCTTAGAATAGGGAACAAAATACCCATGAAAGGAGTTACAAAGTTTGAAGCTAAGATGAAAGGATGCACTATCCAGAGACTACCCCACCCAGGGATCCATCCCATCATCAGCCACCAAACCCAGACACTATTGCATAGACCAGCAAGATTTTGCTGAAGGGACCCTGATATAGCTGTCTCATATGAGGCTATGCCAGTGCCTGGCAAATACAGAAGTGGATGCTCAGTCATCTATAGGATGGAACACAAGGCCCCCAATGGATGAGCTAGAGAAAGAAGCCAAGGAGCTGAAGGGGTCTTCAATCACTTTATATCTAATAACCACTTATAAGTGAGTACATAATATGTCTTTCTGGGTCCAGGTTACCTCACTAAGAATGATTTTTTTCCTAGTTCCATCTATTTGCCTGTAAATTTAATTATGTTAATTTTTTAAAGCTGACTGATGTTCTATTGTGAAAAGATACCCCATTTTATTTATTCATTCCTCAGTTGATAGATTTCTAGATTGTTTCCAGTTTCTGGCTATTATGAATAAAGCTGCAATAAGCATGGTTAAGCAAGTGTCCCTGTGGTAGAATAAAGTCCTTTGGGTATATGCCCAAGAGTGGTATAGCTGGATCTTGAGGTAGATTGATTTCCAGTTTTCTGAGACACTGCCATATTGATTTACAAAGTGACTCTACAAGTTGGTGCTCCCACCAGCAATTGAAGGGTGTTCCCTTTGCTCTGCATCCTCATCAACATGAGTTACTTAAGGTTTTGACCTTAGCCATTCTGACAAGTGTAAGATACAATCTTAGAGTCATTTCCTGGATGGCTAAGGGTGTTGAACATTCCTTTAAGTGTTTCTCAGCCATTTGAGATTCCTCTGATGAGAAATCTGCTTAGATTTGTACTACAATTTTAATTGAATTATTTGGTTTGTGGCTATCTAGTTTCTTGAATTTTTTTTATATATTTTAAAAATTCACCTTCTGTCAGATGTGGAGTTGTTGAAAATTTTTCCTATTCTGTAGGCTGCTGTTTTGTCTTATTGACAATATCCTTAGCCTTATAGAAGTTTTCAGGTTCATGAGGTCTCATTTATTAATTGTTATTCTCAATGTCTGTGCTATTGCTGTTCTATTCATGAAGTTGTCTTCTGCACCAATGTATTTAAGGCTATTCCCCACTTTTTCTTCTATTAGATTCAATGCATCTGGACTTATGTTGAGGTCTTTGATCCAGTTGGACTTGAGTTTTGTGCAGGGTAATGGATATGAATCTATTTGCATTCTTTGACATGCAGAATCCAGTTAGACTAGCACCATTTGTTGAAGATGATTTCCCTTTTCTACTGTATAATTTTGGTTTGTCAAAAATCAAGTATCTATAGGATTTACTGCTGGGTCTGCTATTCAATTCCATAGATCAACCTGTCTTTTTTTGTGAATACCATGAAATTTTTGTTACTCTTGCTCTGTAATGCCACTTAAAATCAGGTACAGCAATACCTCTGGAGTTCTTTGATTGCACAGGATTGTTAACTTGTAAACCTAGCTACCCTGGGTTTTTATTGGTTTGTTTTTCTATGTGAAGTTAAGTATTGTTCTTTCAAGGTCTGTAAAGAAAAGTGTATGAATTTTGATGGAGATTGCACTAAATATGTCGCTTACCTTTGGTAAGATAGCCATTTTTACTTTATTAAATCTGCCGAACTATGAGCATAGGAGATCTTTCCATCTTTTGATATCTTCTCCAATTTCTTCAAAGATTTCTTGCAATACACATCTTTCACTTGTTTGGTTAAAGCTACCCCAAGATATTTCATATTATTTGAGGCTATCGTGAAAAGTATTGTTTCCTTGATTTCTTTCTCAACCACTTTATCATATATATATAGGAGGAGTATTGTTTTCTTTTTTGTTTGTTTTTTGTTGTTGTTGTTGTTCTGTTTGGGGGTTGTTTTTGGTTTTGTTAATCTTATATCCAGCCACTTTGCTGAATGTGTATATCACCTGTAGGAGATCCGTTGTAGAATCTTGGAGGTCACATATATATTCTATCATATCATCTACATATAGAGATACTTTGACATCTTCCTTTCCAATTTGTATCCCCTTGGTCTCCTTTAGTTGTTTTATTGCACTAGCTAGAACTTCAAGTACTATATTGAATAAATATGAGGAAAGTAGACAGCCTGTTCTTGTTCAAGAGTTTAGTGGAATTGCTTTGAGTTTCTCTCCATTTAATTTAATGTTGGCTATAGGCTTATGTTTAGGTGCATGCCTGGTATCCCTGAAGACTTCTATCATGAAGGGGTATATGAATTTGTCAAATATTTTTATAGCATCTAATGAGATGATCATGCATTATTTTTCTTTCAGTTTGTTTATGTGGTAGATTACACTGACAGATTTTTATACTTTGAACCATCTCTGCATCTCTGAGGTAAAGCCTACTTGATCATGGTGGATGATCTTTTTTATGTGCTCTTGGATTCAGTTTGCATGTATTTTACTGAGTGTTTTTATATCAACATGCATGAGGGAAATTGATCTGTAATCCTCTTTCTTTTTTGGGTCTTTATGTGGTTTGGGTATCAGGATGACTGTGGCAACATTCCTTCTGTTCTTATTTTTTGAATAATTAGAGGAGTATTGGTAGTACATCGTCTTTGAAAGTCTGGTAGAATTCTGGGCTAAAACTGCATGGCTCTGGGCTTTTGTTGTTGTTGTTTAGAAAACTGTTAATGACTGTGTCTATCCCCTTACCATCATAGATCTATATAAATTGTTTATATGACCTTGACTTAACTTTGGTAAGTGGCATCTATCAAGAAATTTGTCCATTTCTTTTAGACATTCAAATTTTGTGGGGTAGAAGTTTTTGAAGTATGACCTACTGATTCTTTGGATTTTCCCAGTGTCTGATGTTAGGTCCCCCTTTTTATTTCTGATTTTATTAATTTAGATACTGTTAGTTTGGCTAAGGGTTTGTCTATCTTGTTGATTTTTTTCAAAGAACCAACTCTTTGTTTCATTGCTTCTTTGTATTGTTTCTATTTTATTAATTTCAGTCCTAAATTGATTATTTCTTGCCATCTATGCCTCTTGGGTGTGTTTGCTTCTTTTGTTCTCGACCTTTCAGGTGTGCTTGTAAGTTGATAGTATGAGCTCTCTCTGATTTCTTTATGAAGGCACTTAGTGCTGTGAACTTTCCTCTTAGTACCACTTTCATTGTATCCTGTAAGTTTGGGTATGTTGTGCATTCATTTTCATTGAATGCTAGGAAGTCTTTAATTTCTTTCATTACTTCTGCCGTGACCCAGTGATCACTCAGTAAAGAGTTGTTCAGTTTCAGGACAGCCAGGGCTATACAGAGAAACCCTGTCTCAAAAACAAACAAACAAACAAACAAAAAACAAAAAACCAAACTCAAAAAGAGTTGTTCAGTTCAGTTTCCATAATTTTAAAGACTTCTGCTGTTTCTGTTGTTGTTGAAATCTATCTTTAATCCTTGGTGGCCTGATTGGATACAGGGGTTAGTTCAGTCTTCTTGTATCTGCTAAGATTTTCTTTGTGACCAAGTATGTGATTAATTTTGAAGAAGGTTTCATGGGATGTTAAAAACAAGATGTTTTCTTTGTTTGGGTGAAGTGTTTTGTAGATATCTGTTAGTTGCATTTGAGTCATAATGTCTGTTAGTTTCATTATTTGTTTAGTTTTTGTCCGAATGACCGATCTATTGGTGAGAGTGAAGTATTAAAGTCTTCCCCCATTAAAGTATGGGGATCGATGTGTGGTTTACGATTTTGTGATGTATCTTTTCCAAATGTGGTTTCCCTTGCATTTGGGGCATTGAGGTTCAGAACTAAGACAGTCTCTTGTTGAATGTTTTCTTTTGTGAGTATGAAGTGTCTCTTTTGAGTCATTTTTGTTAGAAGCCTATTTGGTTAGGTATTAGAATAGCTCCTCCATTCTTTGGCTTGCTTTCCAACTCTTTTTCAGCTGTTTACTCTGGTGTAATGTTTATCTTTGATATTGAAGTGTATTTCTTGTATACAGCAAAAGGATGGGTTCTATTTTCAAATCCATTCTGTTGGCCTGTGTCTTTTTATTGGGCAGTTGTATGCATTGAGAATGAGAGATATTAATGACCAATGATTGTTAATGCCTGCTAATCTGAGGGTAGAAGCAGCGGTGGTGGTGGTGTGTATGTTTCCATCTCTTGGTTTTTCTGGTGAGATTATATATTCCCCAAGTTTTCATGAGGGTAGTTAACCTTCTTAGGTTGGAGTTCTCCTTCTAGTGTCTTCCAAA
Source organism: Mus pahari (assembly GCF_900095145.1). Lineage (NCBI taxonomy): Eukaryota > Metazoa > Chordata > Mammalia > Rodentia > Muridae > Mus > Mus pahari. The sequence continues at coordinate 11,974,079 of NC_034611.1, read as the reverse complement.
TGGGTGGATTTGTGGATAGACATTGTTTAAACTTTATTCTGTCATAAAATATCTTGTTTTCCTTATCTATGGTAATTTAAATTTTTGCTGGATATAATAGTCTGTGCTGGCATCTGTGGTCTCTTAGAGTCTGCAAGACATCTATCCAGGGCCTTCTGGCTTTTAGAGTCTCTACTGAGAAGTTGGGTGTAATTCTAATAAGCCTGCCTTTACATGTTACTTGGCCTTTCAGCCTTGCAACTTTTAATATTTTTTCTTTGATCTGTACATTTAGTATTTTGATCACTATGTGACAAGTGTATTTTCTTTTCTTGTTCAATATGTTTGTGTTCTGTAAGCTTCTTGTACTTTCATAGGCATCTCCTTTAAGTTAGGACAATTTTCTTCTGTGATCTTGTTGAAAATATCTTCTGGACCTTTGATCTGGAAATCTCCTTCTTCTATTCCTGTTATTGTTAGGTTTTTCTTTTCATAGTGTCTCATATTTCCTAAATGGTTTTGTTCCAGGAATTTTTTAGTTTTAACATTTTCTTTGGCCAATGTATCTTATTTCTTTTATTGTATCTTCTATGCCTGACCTTCTTTCTTCCATCTCTTGTATTCTGTTGATGATGCTTGTGTCTACAGTTCCTGCTCACTTACCTAGGTTTTCCATTTCTGGGATTCCCTCAGTTTGTATTTTCTTTATTGCTTTTATTTCCATTTTTGGGTTTTGAATGGTGTAATTTATTTCCTTCACCTGTTTGTGTTTTCCTGGATTTCTTTAAGGGATTTATTCATTTTCCCTGTAAGGGCCTCTATCATCTTTATAAGAACATAAGATGTATACCTATAACCTTAATACAAGAAACTGAGGCAGGGAAATCACCTTGGGCTATGCAGTGAGATTTTCCCATGTTAAAAGAAAAAGGCTTTCTAGGTTTAACTTTGATTTCAAAGAATAAAGCAGAGGCACGAAACACCCTGTGGAAGTTCCCTGGCTCTTAAGATTCCTAAGAAGTGGGAACAAATCTGCAAAACAGGCAAACGGTACACAAGAAGAACATATTCAAAAGTGAGGAAGAAGTCTCTAAACTTTACCACCAGTGACGTTTTTTTCTTGTTCTGTTTCCCATGATTAATGTGCAGACTCAAACTGCAGTGATGTTTCTTTTCACTAAAACCATCCTAGTTAATGTGATGACCATCAGATGATGCTAAATCTCAAAATAACAACTTTAACCTTGGGAAGCACTGGAGCCAAGAAACTATGTTTTAGTGCCTAGCAATTGCTCCTCTGACAGGAGAGGTAAAATGCTTGACGCTTGAGTGTGATACCTGAGTTTGACTCTCAGAGCCTATGGTGTTTTGCTTTGTTTTAAGCTGGGTGTGGTGGCATGGACTTGTAATTCCAACTACTACAGGGAGGCAGAGATGGGCAATCCCTGGAACTTGCTGACTAGCCACTCTAGTTCAGTCTGAGTGCCAGGCCACTGAGAGACCATGTCAAAAACATATTGTACAACACCTATGTTATGACTCCAAGGTTGCTGTCTGAAATCTGTATGCATATACACACCCAGACCTCTGTACACATACCAGCAAAGACAAGAAAAAAAGAGGCCTCAATTACCAAAAGTAACAGTTATGTAAGTATGTGTGTGGGCTTGGTGAGAAATAAAAAGGACCATAAAAAAGTAAAACTTTCCAGATAGGTTTCCTAAATAGCAGAAATGTCCATTCTCACAATTCGGAAGGCTACCAGATCCTGATCAAGGTTCTGCATAAGGGTTGTCTTCCTGGATTGCTGACAGTCGTCTTTGGTTCTATCAAGGAAAGAAATCTCATGTCCCTTCCTCTTCCTATAAGGGACACCAGTGCCTCCAAATTAGGGCTCCACCATTATGATTTCACTTAACCTTAATTGCCTATTGAGGTTCTGTGTAAATGCAGTTGCACTGAGGGATGATGGAAAGCAGATGTTTATTGATTAATGTACCAAATCTGTGGCATTTTGTTACAGCCCAATAACACAGGACTTCAGAGTGAGTCACAGGTTGGGGGATGTGTCAGTCCATGGGTCTTAGTACTCTTATCCCTATGCTATTAGATGAAACAGAGGCCCCAGAACAGGCTATTGGAGTCTGAGCAGATTAAAGAAGACAGTTCTATACAAGCACTGACTGGAATGAGACCACGAGTGCTGTGGAGGGCAGAAAGGTATCTACACAGAGGCATTATCCAGCGTAAGCAGCCACTGAATTTGTAAAGTAATAAATACATTTCTTCTTTACCATTGCCTTCACACACACACACACACACACACACACACACACACACATACTCCTTCAAACAACCAAGTCTTTGTGTAGCTAAGACAGAGACAAACTAACTTGGGCTTTTAAGCAAACACTCTGAGATTCTGGAGGCTATCTCTACATCAGTGGGAACCCTCATCTCATTCTCTGGCTAGGAATGGGGGACAGCTGTGGGCCAGGAAATGGGGACAAAGCAGACATTGGCATACTCTGAACATTCAGTTACCTGTTTCTGTTACAATGGTAGCAGTCCCTGAAAAACCATGCAGCCAGTTCCAACCCTGGCTCTGTCTCTCAAGTTCTACATTTTTTTATTATTATTTTCTTTATTTACATTTCAAATGCTATCCCGAAAATTCCCTATACCCCCCCC
>NC_034611.1:11967585-11970569 GCF_900095145.1 Mus pahari | reverse complement strand
TTTTGATCTTAGCCATTCTGACTGGTGTGAGATGGAATCTCAGGGTTGTTTTGATTTGCATTTCCCTGCTGATTAAGGATGTTGAACATTTTTTCGGGTGTTTCTCAGCCATTCGGTATTCCTCAGTTGAGAATTCTTTGTTTAGTTCTGTACCCCATTTTTTAATGGGATTATTTGAATTTCTGGAGTCCAGCTTCTTGAGCTCTTCGTATATATTGGATATTAGTCCTCTATCAGATTTAGGATTGGTAAAGATCCTTTCCCAATCTGTTGGTGGCATCTTTGTCTTGCTGACAGGGAGACTTCACTTTTATAACTTGCTGCTGATAAATTGAAATTCAGAAATAGCTCTGACTACAGATTTTCTTCTGAAATGAAGAATCTAGTGAGTTCTTGAAAAAAATCAATATCTAGTAAAAAAACAAACAATTCAACTAAAATACAGGAGACCCACACCATAATTCCAACTTCATCGGCAACCTGATGCACTGTGCTATGATACATGTTGTTCTGGGTCTTGATCTCACCACCTAGCAAATGGGTATAAACTACAAAGGGAAAAAATAATTACAGGAACTCAAAAGTGGTTTAAGAAATTAAAGGCTACAATCTGTGGTGCCACACATTTATAATCCTCGAACTCAGGNGGCTGAGGCAGAGGGGTTCCAAGTTCAAGGCCAGTCTGGGTTTCTACAGAGAGATAGCGTCAAAAACAACCAAACACACAAACAAAAACAACCTCCAATGTAACCCTAACAGAAGATTAAACCAACATAAAATTGATTTTTCTCCACTACTGGAAAGATTCACCAATCTTCTTAAAACTTATTTCATAGAGAAAAATGACCAATGACCATGTTTCTACAAACTTGGGAGCAAAACAGCTCTTTAAAGTAACACATGCCTGCCCCATCCATTCAGCCTTTGTAACAATGAATAGGAGCCTGTTCCTTTGAGACCTAGATAACAAGTTAACAACTGTCTCCTAGAAACAAGAAAACAAAACATGGCAGTCCTGCTGCCTGAGGAACAGTAAACAGTGCATCTTTAGAAGCCTTGCCATTTAACAAGAACTAAAAATATATTTAAGCACAGAGGTCACCATTGTAGACCTCTGACCATTATTAGGCAGTGTTGAAGGCAAAGCAGAAAGTCCTGTGGGTTGTATCTGGGCACACATGACACAGTACTCCTGATCCCCAAATGAGAACTGGGCACACTCACCACCTCAAGGATTATGATGGACAATGATGACACTGTAAGACTCTGGATAGCCTTAGCTTATCAGGGACTCCCTGAGTGAATGATGCAGAGGTAGGAATTGATACAAACATTAAAGACATTAAGGAAACAATTGACAACAGAAACGTGGACATATGAACACCATTCCCTTTCCTCTTTTACCTACCTGACTCTGCTCCAGTGCTAGGATCAGAAGTGTTCACTACCATGTTCAGCTTTTTATATGGCTGTTGACAGTCAGAGGTCCCCATGTTTGCAAGGCAGGAATTCTACTGAGGCAACTGCCGAGAATCTGTATTCTATTTTTTATTCTCTTTTCTACTGATTTTAGTTTCCTTTTTAAACATTTTTGTTAAAAGCTAAAGCATGCACACACACACACACACACACACACACACACACCTTCTCAAGGTCAGGATCACTATCATTGTCTTTAATGTCCACATCTTATCCTGCAGAAGATCTTTAAGGAGCCAGCACACGTGGAACAGTCTATCCTATAGTAACAACTGTCTTCTTCTGTTGTTCCTCCCTGAGGCTGACTCAGATTTTTTTAACTATTATTATTTTGTGTGTTTGTGTGCATGTGTGCACGCTCATGTGTGCACAGGATTTATGTATGGGCACATATGTACAACCAGACACATATGCCACAGTGTGTTTGTGAAGATCAACAAACCTTCTGTGTGGGTTCCAGAATTTGAACTCCACTCACCAACCTTCTGCAGCAAACACTTTTACCTTCTGAGCCATCTTCCAGCATCACACTTAATTTTTGTAAATATAAATAGTAGGGGTCTGGAAAGATGGCTCAGCAGTAAAGAATATTGCTTGCTCTTTCAGAGGACTCAGGTTCAACTCCCATTACCCACCGAATGGCTCATAATCATCTGCAATTTCAGCCTCAGGAGATATGGTGTCCTCTTCTGGCCTCTGAGGACACCAGGCACATCAATGGTACACAAACAGACATACATGTAAGTAAAACACCCATATGCATAAAATTTTATATATATATATAAAATTATATATCCAAGCTCCATTATTTTTTAAACAAAAAAAGGGAAATTCCCAGAGTTGTAACTTGTAATCAGTATATTGAAGTAATAGGACACATGACCATAGCTTGTTCACATCACTATTCTCAAGTGTGTCCCTCAGCTGGGTACCACCTGTAAATCCAGCCCTCTGAAAGTAGAGATGCCAGACATGGAGGAGGAGGAGGGTGTCAACTTCCAAGACAAACTGAAGTGAGACAGGGTATCAAAACACAGGGTATGGGGATGTGGCCTGGAAGTAAATTACATGAACACAAGAAAATGAATCCATAGCACCCAGAAAAAAAAAAAAAAAAAAAAAACGCAGTTCACTTAGAAGGAAAGGGAAAAACTACCAAGAACAATATAGATATATCACCATATTTCAGATAGCCTGTTTTTGCTAATGCTCTTCCTCTGAAATTGTAATTGTCTTACTGCTATTTGTTCATCTGTGGCAATTCTGGTTTAAAGAAAATTTGTATGTCCAGCTGTGGTGGCACATACCTTTGATCCCAGGACTTAGGGAGCAGAAGCAGGTAGATCTCTGTGAGTTCAAGTACAGCCTGGTCTACAGAACCAGTTCCAGGATGGCCAGGGCTGTAACACAGAGAAACCCTATCTTAAAAGGAAGAAGAAGAAGAAGAAGAAGAAGAAGAAGAAGAAGAAGAAGAAGAAGAAGAAGAAGAAGAAGAAGAAGAAGAA
>NC_034611.1:11942406-11967580 GCF_900095145.1 Mus pahari | reverse complement strand
AAGAAGAAGAAGAAGAAGAAGAAGAAGAAGAAGAAGAAGAAGAAGAAGAAGAAGAAGAAGAAGAAGAAGAAGAAGAAGAAGAAGAAGAAGAGAGAAGAGAGAAGAGAGAAGAGAGAAGGAAGAGAAGGAGGAGGAGGAAGAGGAGGAGGAGGAGGAGGAAGAGGAGGAGGAAGAGGAGCTATTTGCTAGACAAGCTTTGACCGTCACTGTGATACAGCCTCCCCTCCGTAAATCTGTTCTATTAGACTTTTTCTTCCAAAACACAACCACATCAGCCTGAGTGTCCCATTCAAAAGCCACTTGAGCAGCACAGTACAGGTCCCCCTCTGTTTCTGAGCTATTTGTCTGAACTTGAGAATGTTTGTGGCTGGTGTTGTCTTAGACAAATGGTATGACACCTTTTGTGCTTCTCACTACCTCCTTACCTGTCAGTGAGACTTTGTGGGAATTCCTTCTAGGAAGGTAGAGTGTCTCTCATTCATTCTTTATTAGTGGTGTTTCATGCTATAATTTAGTCAACCATTACTTTATTAAGCTGTTTAACTTCAGAGGTGTTATAACAATAGTTTTTACTTACGCCTGTATTTCCCAAGTACTAGTAAGCATTCAGGAGTGAATGAATCACAGTGGTTTGTTTTGTTTATTTTTCTTGTAGTAAGCATTACACATCACTTTCCAATAAAGCTGTAACATTCAGTATGTATTAAAGAACCTTCCCCTCATCCTCGTTGGTAACAGGAATTATTACTCATTTGGGTTTGCTATTTTGCTTCACACAAAGTAATAGTTCATTGATATTTTAACTCCACTTCCCTAGCTGTTAATGAGTTGATTATGCTTTCTTATGGGTGGCTTCAACTCTGTAATTCAGCCAATAGGATTTAAAAATATTCATAAATGTTTTTTGATGTGAAATATAATACATGTATCTAAGATACATATCTGGCTGTTTCAGAACATGACAAGACCATTGCACTCATAAGTCCACAGTACTGCCTACACAAGATGAAGTCAGTCACCACTCTGGCATGGGGAGGAGGGACTTATGAACTCAACCTCTAGCTGAGGAGTTACTGACAGCTGATGGCTGCAGAGAAGGAGAGTAAACTTTTTTTAGTGTAATGGCCTGGTGGGTTGGACCCTGGTAGGCTGTGGATGGTCTCATGCCCATGAACACAGGAACAACATTAACTAAATCAGTGGATTATTAAAAGAAAGAAAAGCAGGTCTTGGGGGAGGCAAGTTGAGGGGGTCATCCAGGAGGAGTTGAGGAGAAGAAATAGGAAATAAATTTGGTCAAAATACATTGTGTACATGTGTAAAATTGTCAAAGACTAAGAGAAAACATCTCATTAAAAATATCCACCGAGACCACTGTTTATTAAGCGAAATCTGTTCCTGCCATACAGGTCAAGAGACAGAAGACTGTAATATGCTGCCTATATGCCCCTTGTTTACTTGCTCCTGCCCAACCACGTGTGTCTCCTTCCCCATGAAACGGTCACTATTTTAGTGTTAATGGTAATGAGTTCCTAGGAGTTTTATATTATTTTGACAGAAAAGTATGGAACCTAACCTTATACTTTAGTTACAACTGTTATGAAACTCTATAGAGGTAAGATTTTATAATGCATACTGTATCTGATACTTTCCCCTCAATAACATGCTTGTGAGAGCCAGTCAGGTTCCTTTATGTAATCCTATTCATTTCAGTACAATAGCATATACCAAATTTTATAAATATAGCACAATTTATTCATCTATCCTATTGTTGAAAGACAGTAGGCTTATTTTTCAGTTTCAGATTATTATAAAATAGGGCTACAATGAAAAAGTAAACATTGTCTTGGGAATACACCACTCAATCACTCAATTGTTTTGAATATATATATATATATATATATATATATATATATATATATATGGAATTATTATGTCTTAAAGAAGGCACACCCTTGAATTTACTAATTCCTCCCAAAGAGGTAGTCCTGCTAAGGCCATTCTTAGACAGTACCTATGGCTCTTGCAGTAATTTACCCCCTCCTCCCTCTCCTCTACCCCCTCCTTCTATTCTTCTTCCTCCTCCTCCTTCTCCACCACCACCACTACCTCCTCTGTCTCCTCTTCCCTCTCCTCCTTCTCCTACTTTTCCTCCTTCTTTTCCCTTTTCTTCCCATAAAATTCTCACATTATTGTGACTATAACTAACAAGCACCTGCCTGTGCTCTTTTGAACACTACATTACTGGAGTCCCTCTTTCATTAAATACTTCTCAATGTCTCTCTTCCTTATTTGGGCTATTTATTTCCCTGCTTAGATACTTAATGCTTTCTATGTTAAATCAGAATTTCACTTTTAAAATTCACTTTTGGAGGAAGACCATATAGTATAATTTATTAGAAATTGTGTTTCATCAATCAATATCCCAGCAAACTCCAAAGCGTTATAGAGTAAAACTGTAGGAAATAAAACAATAGAAATATTAGAAGAAATAACATGAACATAGGAACTGTGTGTTTTATAAAGCAGTGATGCAATGCGGCAGGAGGGAGTATCTGGCAGGCCCATGCTGAGCTAGCCTCTTAAACAATCAAGCCAAGTGGCAGATTGGTACAAAGATGATTTATTGGTAGTAGAAGGAAAGGAGATCTGGAAAAAGATAGAGACAGAGAAGAGGGCTGGGACAAAGAAAGGCAAAGAGGGAGAAGGAGAGAGAAACAAGAGAAAGAGGCCAGCCGGGAACAGGTGGGGAACAAAAAGAGCGAAGAAGGAGGAAATAGAATAGGAAGTAGAGAGACAGAGAGCTGGGGTACCTTAGCAGTCGGCTCTCACCTGGCAGATGACTACACAAGCTGTTGCTAGGGAGTTGTTGGACAGGGCCTAGTAGAATTTTCTCAAACTAATAATGACCCTACCTCCAAATGGAATAACAGCAAAGAAACCTCAGCCTGGTTCTATAAAAAACATCACAAACTTTCTGTAAGAGCAATGACAACAAATCTTCAGGAGTAAAAGCAAAGGACGAATGTCAGCCTGAACGGCCACTTACCACTGCGGCCACCAATAAAGCGCCTGGGACTTCGTAAGTCAGAAAAATGTCAAGGTATTTAAAACGCTGAGAAGAAACAAAACGAGTCAAAATTGCATCGCTAGAAACATACATAACCGTTTATGGAAAAGAAAATGAGCCAGTTGTATTTGACTGTACAAAAGACTGCACAAATCCATAAGCGAACCATCACCAGGTTGACCTTATCTGATTCCTAAAACCCAAAAAAGGTTATTGAGCCACCATTTATAAAGCTACAGAAAAGGAGGCCGCAGTTGGTCAAATGGAGAGAGAACAGAATGGTATAGGCCCTACAGAGAAGAATTTTCCAATCTCTGATTGAACTGGCAGCTCACGAGCAGCAGCTTTGAATCTACCAAAAGACCTTTTACACTGTATGAAAATGATACCCTATACAATGTGCACCAAAACAAAGGGAAATTTTCTCTACTGAAAGACTAGCAATAACCATGTCACCCAAGTGAACAAAGATTCTGGGTGGAACAGCTCGATACTAGTGTCCACTTGTGAAGCATCTACAAAAAAATCTTGTCAAGGTGTTCAACCTGAACTTCATCACAAGAAAGTGGTCAAATCACAAGTTTAAGATACGGGGTTGTGTAGAGTACGATCGGTTTAGACTCTTCCAAAAACCCAATGCAATTAAAAACCAAAGGATGTGGGACAGTTTAAAATTAAAAGAGTCATAACGTTTGTGCGTATCATCTTATTTCAGAATGTTAGAATCTGTTACAGAAGTGAGAAAACCACACAGTGGTGAAACCGCGTGTAAAAACAAGCTGCTTCTGAGATTTGGCCAGATTTCCTACAGAATAGAAAGTGCTGAGATGTGTCTGTCTGGATGAAGTGCCTCTCAGTGTGCCAAACAATGAGGCCCAGCCGGAGATGCCATCCTTCTTGCCCAAACTGAGCATTATTGGTGTTAGGTTCCTGGGGCACTATTATGTCTATTTCAGCAACGGCCTCACTGACAAAAATTAAAACTTCTTGAAGTCCCTTACGAACAAACAAGTTTACTAGCTAGAAAATATGGATGAAGAACTTGATAGAAATATTACTGTGTTTACCACAGGGATAAGAGACACCATCCAGATGTTTCCTTGAGTCATGATTGTACCAACCACCATCCCAGAAACCTAAAACTTCACAAACTAGATGTTGAGCAGCATACAGAAAAGTGAGTTGTTATATTGTTTGATGCCAGTTACAGAGAGCACCCTGAGACGTAATGATCTACTGTGACAGACCTACAGTGTTGGGAAAGGCTAACAGGGAGGTGTTGAGGGAAACACTCTTAACCATGCTGGGCAGGTGCATTGCTCACCCCAGAGGGAACTGAGCTGAAGCGAAGAGCAGCATCAAATGCCGTGGGAATGAGATCACAGCACAATAGCTGGAATAAAGGCAAAGCATGCTGGGGCATATCCAGAAGGAAGATTGGCTTCTTCTCAGCAGTGCCTAGCTGTGGAGACAAATGAGTTGTTGGCTCTAGGGAAGGCTGTTCACAGATTCTAACAGAAATTAAGTCCTTGAAGTAAGTGTTTGGGAACTCAGGAGGTGCTGCCAGTGGGATGCTGTCTCGTATCATCTCTTGTCAATTCATTTCTTTTAAACGTGATCATTTGTAATACATAAAACAAAATTTGAGAGTATGAACAAGAAAGGCTGTAATAGTGCACCTCCATTCCTGCTTTAACTTAGCAGCCTCATGGTTCTTGTAAATCCATGTGGCTACAGAGGTAAAAACATTCACATATCTTTGCAAATCTGATTAGAAATTAACTTTGTAAGTCCTGTCTTTCTTCTCTTTCCCTAAACCCTTGACCACTTCTCTGTGAGTGCTCCTTGCCCAGAGCCGCACACCTGTTCTGGCACCCATGTAGTCTAATGGTCTTCAAGAGGCCCATAATGTTAACTAAGGTTTATCTAAAGTGCAGTCCTTTGTTAGTGACAAAGGTAATGTGTATAACACAATAATATCTACAGTATTAAATTAGACAATTCCTTCAGTAGCCTGTGAAGAGAATTGAGACTGAAGACTGTAGACCCTACAAAGGCAGCCTGTGAAACTTAGGAAGGCTCTCCTATTAACCTTCAGGCCACTGAAGCCATTTAAAAGCCAATTCTAGGCCTGAAACTGTAGCTCACTGGCAGAATACTTATTTAACATACTTGGAGTCTATGTTCATCACACCAAAAAAGACCTGTGATTTTCCTTATTCTTTATTATATGTATAGTTTCTTAAGAATTGTATTTATGGCTGAAGACGTGTCTCAGTAGTTAAGAGCACATGTGTTCTTGCAAAGGACTTGCATAGTGCCTACAACTACCTGTAACTATAGTTCCAAGGAATTCAATGCCTTCTTCAGACCCACCTTCTTCCCCCTGTCTGCTGGTGAGATCCTATACTAGAGTAAAGATCTATTTGTTCATGGTGAACAAAAGTGGAGCTTGTCCTGCTCCCTAAACCACACACACACACACACACACACACACACACACACACAAACACCATTCTCTAATGAATGTCATTTGCTCTTGTCTTTGCTGAGTATGTCCCCAGCTACCTCCATGTATTAATATTTGATTCATGATTAGTGTTAGATGTCACATAGTCAGGAAAGGACTGTTTGCAGAAGTCTTTCCTGCTCCACTAGGAATCTGCAGTCACCTGGGCACCTTGGGCATCACTGATCCTATTCACCATCTACTATAGCTGGCAAATCTGTCTGTCTATGGAGTTCCTTACATTGACTAGATCATTTGTCTGTAGTAAATGTTACATTGTATACATGGCTTAAACTATCTCAAAACTACAAGTAATGTATTATTTCAGGTTTAATAGGTATGTATTTTACCTTTTTAGTTATTTGACATTGTGTTAAGTGTTAATCCTGAGATTTGCCACAGAAAAACCAATTCCATTTTGTGTCAAATTTAGAGCAGGCTTAATTAAATATTAAACACAGATGAAGAGATGGAATTTTGTCAGGATGTCAGGACCAGTCCCTAGAATTTACCATGAGGCTTTTATTCTTTTTCACAAACTACAATTCCCAGCATTCCACAAAATTACCTAGTCCCTAAACACGTGGGGCTTACAGGTTAATTTGAGGCAGTACATTAGAGCAAGTCACTGTTTAACGAGGTGTGGTTTTTGTCATTAGTATATGAAATAATCGTACATCCTACAAGCAAGCCTGGTTGGTTAAAGAGCACTTAAGCCATGGTCTTCTCTTTCTAGAAATCTGAATCAGTACAAATACTGTGTTCAATGTGTGACAGCACTTCTAGATGTCACCTGTCTACACATCAGTTTTTTGCATTTCTACTGTCATCACACACACACACAGAGAGAGAGAGAGAGAGAGAGAGAGAGAGAGAGAGAGAGAGAGAGAGAGAGACTTATTCTGTTTCCTAGGGTCCAAAGATTGTTCTTTCCCATCCATTCTCACTTTGAAATAGGCAAATGGCAGTTCTTACCAGTAACCAAATTTACCTATGTTCAGCTTCTGCAAGACAAAGTCAAACCTAGGTGGAATTACCATGCAAGGCCTCTCAAGACAGACTCCTCCAAGCTGTTCCAGCATTTCCCTCCATCCCTTATTCTTTCACTTGGCTGACGCTCACCTATTCTGTGAAGGCTAAGATGTTGTACTGGCTAGTTTTGTGTCAACTTAACACAGCTGGAGTTAACACAGAGAAAGGAGTTTTAGTTGGGGAAATGCCTCCATGAGATCCAGCTGTAAGATATTTTCTCAATTAGTGATCAAGAGGGAGAGGCCCCTTGTGGGTGGAACCATCTCTGGGCTGGTAGTCTTGGTTCTATAAGAGAGCAGGCTGAGAAAGCCAGGGGAAGGAAGCCAGTAAAGAACATCCTTCCATGGCCTCTGCATCAGCTCCTGCTTTCTGACCTGCTTGAGTTCCAGTCCTGACTTCCTTGGTGATGAACAGCAGTATGGAAGTGTAAGCTGAATAAACCCTTTCCTCCTCAACTTGCTTCTTGGTCATGACGTTTGTGCAGGAATAGAAACCCTGACTAAGTCAGATGTCATTAATAGTGACCATTTAGTAGCGCACTTAGAAAGAAAAAACAACCCCCAGTCAATCAAATAGAGACATACATGCTGACTTAGACCAGCGCCTCAGAGGAGAGGGTCTCTGAGCAGGCACTGACTGGGGCGGTCTCTCCTGGATGATGTATATAAGGAACCAGGGTAGCAGGGCAGGCAGAAAAAGAAACGAGCTGCAGTGGAACAGAAATAAAAACCTTGGCAGGACCACCTGAGTCCCTGAAGCTGGAGAACATCCTCTGCTGTCTCCCACAAAGGCGAGGCAGCTGTACCTTTGTACCCTACATAGTCTCAGTCTGTGTATAGTGAAGCCTTAGCTGAAGAAGCTCCCTCCAGCAGAAAGTAACTTCTAAGAATAGTTGGCCAGCTGAGAGCTGACCTCTAAACAGAGCTCAGGAAGAGGAAGCCGCATTCACTCCATCCACTGGAATGTTCTTATGGAGAGCCAGTCTGACATAACTCATCTACTGCGTGTCTATGACTGAGTTCTTTCTGCTCACATCTTTAAAGATAGGTGTTCTTTGTTATAGTGCAGGAGAGGAAGGACCGCAGATACAAATGATGCTTTCGGGTTGTTTTGGACCATTTCCATGATGTTCAAATGTGAAGCTCAGAAGCAGGAAGTGTGCCCAGATTATCCCACAAGCAACTGCACTATTCACCTCTAAACATCATCTTGCAAAACTGAAATACTGCACTCACTCCATGTTTCCTCCCATTCCTGGTCCCCAGGATCACACCAGATCCTGGTGTCCACCATCCTGTGTTCTGTCTTTACGGATTTAGCAAGTTGTGTGTGTGTGTGTGTGTGTGTGTGTGTGTGTGAGAGAGAGAGAGAGAGAGAGAGAGAGAGAGAGAGAGAGAGAGAGAGAGAGATCATGTGCTGTTAATCTCCTTGTGCATACTTGTTCCACTTACGTTCTGTCCTCATACCTCATCCAAATGTCTTTCCTTTTCAGGACTAAGTATCCATTCTACATGTGCTTTAAACTCATCTGCCGTAGACATTTGAGTTTCTACCACCCACTTATTGAATATCCCAAGTAGTCTGCTACAAAAATGGGTGTAAAACACCTCCCCAGATGTGGAGTTCAATTGTTTTATAGTTGGTCAGTGAACAGGATTTTCCAGCAGTTCCATTTTTAGCATGTTGACCACCACATTTGCATCATTGGGATTCCATGGGCAAGGCTTCCTTCCCATGTTCAGATATGGTTGGTTGGTTGGTTTTAGGTACTGGCCACTCAAATGGTTTGGAGATGATAGTTCACTACGACTTTTTACTCTCATTAATAAAATTGAATGTTTTCTCATTTGCATGTTGACTTTTTTGTATTCTTAGAGAAGTTTCTCTATAAATCCCACTCCTCTCCTCTCCACCATCCTTCCCTTGATTGGGTCTCACCATGCAGCCTTATGTGGCCCTGAATTGGATTATGTAGGTCAGGTTGGCCTTAATTAAACTCTGTTTGCCTCTGACTCATGAGAGCTGGGACTAAAGGTGTATGCCACCACACCTAGCTTCAGTTTGCTCTTTCTTTTTCAGACAAAAGTCTCATGGAGCAAGTATGTCCTTGAATTTGTGATCTTGTCTTTACCACCCAGGATTGTGGACGTGTACTTGATTTTTTGTTTGTTTTTTGTTTTGTTTTTTAAGAAATACAATCTTCAAACTGGGCTTGCTGATATATGCTGTCATCTCAACACTCAGGAGGCAGAGACAAGAGAATCACAAGTTCAATGTCAACCTGGTTTACATAGCAAGTTCTAAGCCAGCAAGAGAGGGGAACATGATAGGGTATTGGGTTGGTTTCTTAGTCAGGGTTTCTATTCCTGTACAAACATAATTACCAAGAAGCAAGTTGGGGAGGAAAGGGTTTATTCGGCTTACATTTCCATACTGCTGTTGATCACCAAAGGATGCAGGACTGGAACTCAAGCAGGTCAGAAAGCAGGAGCTGATGCAGAAGCCATGGAAGGATGTTCTTTACTGGTTTGCTTTCCCTGGCTTGCTCAGCTTGTTCTCTTATAGAACCCAAGACTACCAGCCCAGAAATGGCACCACCCACAAGGGGCCTTTCCCCCTTGATCACTAATTGAGAAAATATCTTACAGCTGGATCTCATGGAGGCATTTCCTCAACTAAAGCTCCTTTCTCAGTGATAATTCCAGCTGTGTCAAGTTGACACAAAACTAGCCAGTACAGTTGGGGAAAAGGACTGAAATCCCTGAGGGCCAGAAGAAAGAATGAAAATATGAAACCTTGGGAGGAAGGAGGTTAGGGAGACCCTCCAGAATGTACCAGAGACCTGAAAGGTGAGACTCTTAGGACTCAAAAGAAGGGACCTTGGATGAAATGTCCTACACTGGGGAGAGGGAACTTGTAGAGCCTACCTCCAGCAGAAAGACAGAGAGAGTATCAAGTGAGGGATGGAGTTGCTGTCCCACAGTCAAAACTCTGGCCCATAATTGTTCCTGTCTGAAAGAACTGCAGGAATGGAAATGGAGAGGAACCTGAGGAAAAGAAGGTCCAACGACAGGCTCAAAGTGGGGTACAGCTCAAGGGGAGGCCCCAAGACCTGACACTATTACGAAGCCTATGGAGCGCTCATAAAAAGGGACCTATAGTGACTGCCCTCTGAAAGACCCAACAAGCAGCTGAAAGAGTCAGCTTCACCTAACCAATGGACAGAAGTTGCTGACCCCTCTGGTTGAATTAGGGAAAAACTGGAAGAAGCTGAGGAGGAGGGCAACACTGTAGGAGGACCAGAAGTCTCAATTAATCTGGACCCCAGAGATCTCCATACTGGAACACCAACCAGGCAGCATACACCAGCTGATATGAGGCCTCTTAAACATATAGAGCAGAGGACTGCCAGGTCTAGGTTTAGTCAGAGAAGATGCACCTGACCCTCAAGAGACTGGAGGCCCCAGGGAGTTTAGAGGTCTGGTGGAATGTGAGTAGGGGGTGGGGTATCCTCATGGAGATAGGGGGGCAGGGAGGGGGTTTGGAATGTGGAACAGTCAGAGGGTGGACCAGGAGGGGAATAAAATCTGGAGTTTAAAATAAGTAAATTTAAAAAAAAAATTAAAAGAAAGAGTTGGAACTATACATAGCAAGGCTTTGTCAAAAGGAAGGAAAGAAAGAAGGAAGGAAAATACAATCTAAGATTTCTTTTCAGCTGTACTAATTTCTCTTTAAGATAAAACAAAATTTTCAGCTCTGTTTTATAGTATGATCCTCATACTCGAGAAATCCTTTACACTGCTAAAATCATTAAGCCAATGTCCTCGATTTAATCTTTAAGGTTGACTAGCCAGCACTGAGTCACTGTAATCCTAGGGGTCAGACAGGAAAAGAATTGACGTCATTACCAAATACCACTGCATAAAAGTCTGAGAAAATGGCAGCTGCATGGCACAGTTGTGTAATCAGGTGTGATGAGCAACAGTCCTGGCCAAGCAAGTTAGAAGGCCTTGGTTGTTCCCTTACCCCCGAAGGATGCCCGGGTGAGGTCTGAGAACCTGTGATTCTCTCTCTCTGACACAAACCGTCTCAGTGAGTTATCAAGATGTTTCCTCTGTCACACAAGCCAACTAGCTGGGGACAAGTGATGACTTGGCACATGGTATGCTCCAGGGACAAATGAAGCAGGGGATGTGTCACACAAAGGGGCTTCCACCACAAGCCTCAGCACTGGTAAGCAACTAAAAACAGAGCCACATAAAAATAAACCTTCAACTTCTCACCCCAAACAATAAAGATGGGTTCCAGAAAATGATACAGTCTGAATAGCCTTGAACTCAGCTGACTCCTTTCTCTGGCTTTTACTTAAAAAAACAAAACAAAACAAAACAAAACAAACAAAAAAAACAAATAAGATAGACCTACTGGCCAAGTTGGTTTGTATCACTAAACTGTAAGTAACATAGCTCAAAACAGACCTCCAAGGCAGGCACTGCAGTGGTGGTGCAATTGAAACGGTTGCTATGATCCACTAACTTATTATCCTAAATGAATGTAAATATTTCCATGGCAGAGAGTAATGACAACATCCAGCTCAACTTCTTTTCTCCAGACAGCTCTTATGTAGCCCAACCTGACCTGGAACTTATAATCTGGCCTCCTGAGAGAAGGCTTACAGTGTTATAGGCATGCACTGTCGTGCCTAGTTTACAAGCCAGGGGTTTCCCCCCCCCCTTTTTTTTTTTAATTAAGTGATCTTTTCATTTTTGAGATTATAGTTTAGTTGCATCATTTGTCCTTCTACATGACCCTGTGCGTGGAAAATGTTAAAACTATCACACTCCTGAAAAATAGGCAAAAGTTTTAAATCTACGTAGAGGTGATGGGAATGAATAGATTCTCTGCAGGTGTGATCAGGTTAAGATGAGATCATGTGGGATTAAAGTGGATCTAAATCCAACATGGCTGATACCTTGAAAAGAAGAGAGGTTGAGACATGGACACACACACACACACACACACACACACACACACACGCGTGCGCTCGTAATTAAATGTAACAACAAAAAAACCGTTTCCCTCAGACTTGCCCTGACTGAATGGTCATATGTAAAACATGCACTGTTGATTTACAATTTTGTTTATTTTCAAGACAGGGTTTCTCTGTGTAGCCCTGGCTGTCATGGAACTCACTCTGGCTGGCCTCAAATTCACAGATCTACCTGCCTTTTGCTCCTGAGTGCAAGATTAAAAGACATATGCCACCATGCCTGGCTCCATTTACTATGTTTGTAAATCAGACTTTAAAATTTTGAACCTTAACCAGTAAATAAGTAATGTTTCAAATTTCAGTGCCTGAGCTTTCCTCTCTCTCCCTTACTTTATTTTTATTGTACATTTTAACTTAACTGCACTGATGGTTGATCATGATTTCTGCTCTTAGAGAAAATAGAGAATCTACATACACACTCACCCCTCATCCCCAGCATGCACTGTGGGTTACTATGGGAGCTGCAGCTTTTTTTTTTTTTTTTTTGTATTCTATATCTATGTTATACTTTATTCCCTCTTGTATCAGGGATTCCCTATTCTTTTTTTATTATTTTTATTAGATATTTTCTTCCTTTACATTTCAAATGCTATCCCGAATGTCCCCTATACCTTCCCCCCACCCTGCTCCCCTGCCCACCCACTCCCACTTCTTGGCCCTGGCATTCCCCTGTATGGGGCATATAAAGTTTGCAAGACCTAGGGGCCTCTCTTCCCAATGATGGCTGAATACACCATCTTCTGCTACATATGCAGCTAGAGTCACGAGCTCTGGGGGGAACTGGTTAGTTCATATTGTTGTTCCACCTATAGGGTTGCAGACCCCTTCAGATCCTTGGGTATTTTCTCTAGCTCCTTCATTAGGGGCCCTGTGCTCCATCCAATAGCTGACTGTGTGTATCTACTTCTGTGTTTGTCAGGCACTGGCAGAGCCTCACAAGAGGCCACTGTATCAGGGTCTGTTCAGCAGAATCTTTCTGGTATGTGCAATAGTGTCTGGGTTTGGTGGCTGATGATGGGATGGATCCCCCAGATGGGGCAGTCTCTCATCCTTTTGTCTTAGCTCCAAACTTTGTCTCTGTAACTCCTTTTATGGGTATTTTGTTCCCTATTCTAAGGAGGAATGAAATATCCACACATTGGTCTTCCTGCTTTTTGGTTTTCTTGTGTTTTGGAAATTGTATCTTGAGTATTCTAAGTTTCTGGGCTAATATCCACTTATCAGTGAATGCATATCTTTTGTGATTGGGTTACCTCACTCAGGATGATATCCTCTAGATACATCCATTTGCCCCAAAATTTCATAAATTCATTGTTTTTAATAGCTGAGTNGTACTCCATTGTGTAAATGTACCACAGTTTCTGTATCCATTCCTCTATAGGGACATCTGGGTTCTTTCCAGCTTCTGGCTATTATAAATAAGGCTGCTATGAACGTAGTGGAGCATGTGTCCTTATTATCAGTTGGAACATCTTCTGGGTATATGCCCAGAAGAGGTATTGCTGGATCTTTCAGTAGTACTATGTCCAATTTTCTGAGGAACCGCCAGACTGATTTCCAGAGTGTTTGTACAAGCTGAGCTGCAGCCTTTTATCATTATCTAAGCTTCCTAGGAGATATGCTGTCTCTTGAAATAACTGGAGTTTTATTCATTTCTTCTTATTCCTACTCAAATTTGCTTTCCAATTTCCAGAAGCACATGTTCCTGTCACTTGTGCCTTTGCCTTGTATCAAAGGAGGCCATCAGCCACTGGGTGCCTGGATCAATACAGCTCCTCCAGTAGAATAGAGCCTTATATTGCTGGACATCAGAAGCCTCATTTCCACCACTCCAACACTGAGAACATCCACACTGTCACTGATAAGAGGCTCATAGAGAAGATGATAGAACACTGAGAGCAAGTCCTCAAAAATAGCATTATCTCAGGCAGCGGCTCTCAACCTTCCTAATTCTGTGACCCCTTAGTACAGTCCCTCATGTTGTGGTGACCCCCCAAACATAAAAAATTTTTGTTGTTACTTTATAACTGTAATTTTGCTACCATTATGAATTGTAATATAAATATTTTTTTGAAGAAAGAAGTTTGCAAAGGACTTGCGACCCGCAGTTTGGGAACCACTGATCTGGGGTGATATCATCTACAAATCATCTTTGATATGTTTCATACTTTTGGCTACAGAATCTATGTATTTAATATCACATTTTCAAATATGTATTTTTATATGAACTAATAGCCTCTCACTCACTTTTCAACTTACACCTTTTCAATTTTACAGTAGACAAGCAGTCCACATTCTGCAGAAATGAAATACTTTGAATTTTCAATTGCTTTATTGTTTTTCAGGAGAGGTTCTTATTCTATGGTCAAAGCTGCCCTTGAACTCAAAATACATACATATATATATATATATATATATATATATGTCTCAGCCTCCCGAGTGCTGGAATTATAGGTGTAAGCCTATTATGTATTTCAAATTGTGCTCTTTCCTCACCTCAGCAATAACTCCGTAGTCATTTCTGTAGAACTGGGTGGCAGAAACAAGTGGGGCTTCCAGTGAGCTGCACAAGCAGGAGCAGAGACAATCAGAAGTCTGGTCCAGGAGTCATAGTCATAAACTATGATTCTTGTCCCCAAATAGACTGTTCCTCAAGAGCGCCTTCTTCAGCCGTCTCCTGGCCACATCCTGGAACTTTTCCAGGGACCCATATCCTCAGAAGCCTTCTCTTCCTAGGTACTACATGTTACCCTTGCTCAGGCCAACGTACTTCTCCAAACCCAGAATATTACAATACTGTCACCCTGATTCTTTTTCACACTAGACCACACCTTGGAAACTGTAGCCCACAAACCAGACCAGCCACTTGGTGACTGCTGAGTGATGAACAAGCTAAGACTTGCTCTTTCGTAGATGTTTGAAAGTATCTGAAGGAAAATTCTGTGAAACCTCCAAATTTATGTGACCTCAAAATTTCAGCATCCTGAGGCTGGGAAGGTTGATAGTCTGGTAAAGTACATTGTGTACAAACTTCAGCACCCACATAAAAAGGTGGGCACATCAGTCCACACCTGTAATCCTGGAATGTAGACAAGAGGACCCACAGGGAGTGAGCTTCAGGTTCAGGGAAAGAGTTTGTCTCAAAAAAAAAAAAAAAATGAAGAGCAACTAAACACCAACCTCTGACCTTCTCACGGATAGGCGCATCCTTGAACACAAACACATAGTTCAACTTCCATAACAAAGTCTACCCAGCCACTCTGACTTCTCTATATTAGTAGCTATCATCACTTTCAAACCACAATAGCAGATTGAAATAGATATAAGAAAGAATGCCAAGCCAGGCCTGGTGACACTCACCTTTAATCCCGGCCAAAGGGAGGCAATGACAGACAGATCTCAGTGAGTTTGAGGCAAGAATACATAGCTAGTTCCAGAACAGCCAGGGATACATAGAAATAACCTGTCTTAAACTAACTAACTAACTAACTAACTAACTAACTAGCTAACTAACTAACAAAACAGAGAAATAGAGAACACATGACCCACATGGTATGAAAGTGTAACTATCTGGCTCTCTATATACATGTGTGTGCCTCCATACCAAATCATAATTCTTCTTTCCTGCCCTTCTCAAAAATAACTAGAACCATACCACAATATGTCTAACAGAAGTAGGGACCTACTGTGTGACAACATTTTATTTTTAAGGGGACACAGTAAATAAAAAATCGAGCAAATGTAGGCAGCTTAGATCATAAAAGATTGGTCCATCCATGACAGAACTCAGAAAGGTCACACTCTAAGCTTTGGCTCTTTCTAGGCAAAACACAGGTCATCTTCAGGACAACCCAGTTCATAGTTCTCCATGCCCCCTTCATTATGATTATGGTTTGGGCCAGAGTAGTTGCCCAGAAAGTTAACCAACAGTCATTGTGGTCTTATAACAGCAGGGTCAAAAATCTACTCACTATTAATCAAACACTGAATGTGCACCCTTTGCTTCACAAGTGCATTTGCGCACAAATATGTGGCTTCTGATGATGAGTGAATAAGAGACATCCAAGCCCTGGTATGGTATAAGAGTACTATTAGTTGTGATGAACACTTATTGTTTCCACCTAGGAAAATGATTCCATGTTTCCTCCTTACAAGCTCAAACTGAACAAGTTCCCTATGTCTGATCTTTTGTTCTCCCAAGTCTACTTTCTTATTTCCCTAAACATAAGATCTGAGTGTTGGTCCTAGTTAGTTTTATGTCAACTTGACATCCATGAGAATAAGGACCTTCAGTTGAAGAACCACGTTGATGAGGCCTGTAGGCATATCTGTGGGCCATATTCTTGATTGATCTTTGACAGTCCAGACCACAATGAGAGGTACCCTTCCTGGGCAAATGGTCCCTAAGGGAGCAAGCCAGTAAGCACTGCTCCTCTGCGGTCTTTGCTATAGTTCTTGTCTTCATGTTCCTGCCTTGAGTTCCTGCTTTGGCTTTCGGCTTCTCTTGATGATAGACTGTGATGTGGAAGTATGAGCCAAATCCCCCCACACACACACACACACAAGTTTATTTGGTCAGTGTTTTTTCACAACAACAGAACATGCCTTTCAATAGTCAAGTTATACACCAGAATCTTCACACCTTCCAGGTAAAAAGTTCAAAGATCATAGTTACTGCTTGAAAGTTTGATGGGGATGAAGTGAAAGAAATGGTATGCCCTGCATCTGCAGAAATTTCTTGACCAACCTTTTGTAGACAGGGCACTCACAGAGCATGAAGTTTGGTATTTCTACAAGTTCCCAGGGTTTTCCAGTCTCTGTTTCATCAATACCAAGGTCACATATATAAAATATACACCCAACCTTTATGTTGGTTCTGGAAATTCAGACTCAAGCTCATACTTGCACAGCAAGTACTACCTACTCAGCCAACTCTTTAGTTCCAAGTTCCAAATACTTTGTATAAAAGGTAAGAAATGGAAGGATCCATTATTAACAGGGAGCGGAGCGAGCAGGGTCCACCATGGGTTCAGGAAGTGCCTGGGAGAACAGACAGGGAGCATAACTCATCAGCATATGTCATTATTCACATTTGTTGTTCCAATAAACAGTAAATATATACACTATACTTTAAAAATATTATTTATTTGCCAGTATAGTTCAAATATCACCTTTAAAAAAACTGCAAAAATGGTCTTGTAAAAAAGTATAACTCAGGCTGGTGAGATGGCTCAGTGGGTAAGAGCACCCGACTGCTCTTCCCAAGGTCCGGAGTTCAAATCCCAGCAACCACATGGTGGCTCATAACCATCCGCAACGAGATCTGACGCCCTCTTCTGGAGTGTCTGAAGACAGCTACAGTGTACTTACATATAATAAATAAATAAATCTTTAAAAAAAAAAAGTATAACTCTAGATATCAATATTGTGTTCAGATTTATGCTATAAGCCTTTTAAGAAGACTCTCTCTCTGGTAGATTAAATTCTTTGGAAAACTCAGATCAATATATTCCTCTATGAGATGAAAAGACTAAGACTTCATCTAATACCATCAGTTGCTTGGCCTGGAGTCTCATAAGCTTGGAGAAACTGGGGAGCAAGAACATTAAAGCTGACCTGCCTTGAGGTCACAATGTACTCCCCATTTTAACACAGCCAGGAAAAGCTTTGCTGTGCTTTAAGTTGCCAAACTACTAAAACTTTAGGTGATGAATCTATTACTTATTAACAAGAGGTTGTGCTCATTTGTGTAGTAGAAGGCATGAAAGCTTTCTTCACTTTAAACACTATGACCTACCAAAGAGGAATGTAAAAAGATAAAGACTGCTACAAATGCTGCATTTCATAGAATGAGGCCAACTGAGACCCACCAGAAGTGCAAAGATGTGAAGTCATGGGGGGATGGCAGGTAGGTCCAATAATCAAACACACACAAGCACTCACGCAAACACACACACACACACACACACACACACACACACAGCTGGAGCAAGCTGGGCTGCCTGAAGTACCAGGGTGCAAAGCTATCCTTCTCAATAGGTATTTTGTCCTATCAAGGCAATTGTTTGACAGAGCTCAGGCCTAACAATGGCCCATTGTTGCAGATGCAAGTGAGAGTTCCAGGTCTCTCCCTTCATTTTCAGCCTTAGATTCAGCCACCTTCCTGTGGGCTGCTCTGCACATACACCATGTCTGGGTTGCCGGCACACACCACAGATGCCCTGACCAAGTTTGGAGATATTGGAAAACTATGTCCTTGCTCTGATTTTAATAAAATATAAAGACTACTGTGATTGTTTACAGAGAGATGACACAGGAAAAGCAGACTGTGGAACTGCCTACTCGAGCCTCCTACCTTCCTACAGAGCCACATTTGGAGCTATGGAGCTACAAGGACACACCACACACAGAAGATGCTCAGAGGATTTTGCACAAATATGTGATGGCTTGAAATCTCCATTTTTAAAAGGAACTTAAAGACTGTCTTCAGTTACTTGTAAGAGGTTGGTTTTGTTTAACTAAGCCTGAAATGGATAGTAATCACTGCATGGATTTTATTTTTAATGCTTCATGAAGTTGCAAGTCATCCTTGAGCAGGAGACATGCTAGTCTTTGTCTCATTCAGATTTTATTATGTGTGCTGCTCGGTGAACACCACTGGATGGATTTTTAGTTCCTGACCTAAAACAACATGCCTATAAGCATGCGGCTGCTAGCTATAGTTCTTGATTTCTGCATCATGTGAGATCTTTCTACTTGCACTATTCATAAAAGAATACTAAGAGGCTTACTGTAAATGTCTATTAAGGAGGCCCTGGATAACAGTCTCACCTGGAAATCATCTCTCCATGATGTATCACGTCCTATGTGAAGCAGGTGATAACAAGGTGAAGCAAGTGTGGACAGTGCCTCTTGACTCTTTCAACAGAGCAGATGATGTTTCTTGGGGCTGTCTGAATGCTCTGTGTTCTTTGTCTTTTCATCCTGTCTGGGATGGAGGATCTTGATAATACTCTTCTAATGTCCCACAGTGAGAGTGCCTGCCTGGAAGAGTGTGGAAGGATGGATGTCTTGAGTTCCTTATGTTAGACCCTTTGAAAAGGAGGGACTTACCCTGGCATCCAATTTCCCCAGCTGCCCTTGGGTTTGTTGCTCAAGTATCCTATGCATCTCTTCTTCCATCTGTAAACTGGTAGCTGTCTATTTCTCATTGGGATTTGTTGAGAAACAGACTGATTATAGATAAAAGTACTTTATAAAAGTCATCTGTGTTTGTGTTAACCATCAAAAAAATGCATTGAGTTTGTGTGCATGCCACAAGTCTTTCATCATCTGCCCTGACAGGTGTGCCCCTTCACCTTCTGTCTCTTCACCCTTGCCTCTCCACACCGCTCCTCTGCCCCTCTAAGCACTTACAGCACCCACATCTCTTCCCTCATTGGGCTGTCCTGTGCCTTAGTGGCTGAGAGCTGAGGCACAGCACGGAGCCCACAGGCTCTAAGCCCTGGGGTTAAAGGTGGAAGAGAGCTAAGGGAAGTAGAGAAGTTATTGGGGTGGGAATGTCATAATGAACAATTTTCTATCCAAACTTCATTTTGGATAACAAGATGGTGACCTTTTCTAAAATGTATTAAGAATTTCACAGGGCAAGTTGTCTTATTTTTAACATGTACATCTATGTTGTGCTTTTTTTTTTTTTTTAAGTCCTTAGGTTTCAAATCTTAACCTATACCAACCTCTCGGTTCATTGAAGTGTCTTATGCTTTCCTGATTGTAAAAGAAAAGAAATATATGTACTATTTCTGGCCAAATGTCACATGAAACTTAGACAAATACGGAGTCAGTATCCTTCTCTTGACTTCATTGGAACTGAAATAGTGTGTGGATTAGGTGATCTTTTCTGCTTAAGGTCAGCTGGTGCTTCTTCCTATCTCTGTATTAATGCCTTTTCTTCCTCTAGCCTGTTTTAGCAAATGATCAACTCATTGAGACTTCATAGATTCCCCGTTGCACCCAGAATTTCTCTGAACTTAAGTCAGCTCAGCAAAAAATGGAAAATGAATGTCAAGGCAAAAAACTGTACTAGACTCTGGTCAGACGAAGTCAATGAGTCCCTGAGTCTTACGGGGCTTTCAATCGGGTGAGTGGATCCGAATTTTAATAAAGTGAAGTCAGTACTGAGCAAGGCAAATGCTGGGGGGGGGNGGGGGGGGGGGCAGCACAGAGAAAGAGGCAAGGAAGAGCTAAGCTCTAAGCTAGATGAGAGTGGCTGACATCAACTGGAATACCCTGGAAGTGCTAGGGACTGCCAGCTGCTCTCTAAACATTCTAATGAAAACAGATTTCATTCTGCTGGAGGTGAGAGACCAGAGGCCTGGGCTTCCATTAACTGTCTCACAATAGGCCCTCTCTTCAAACAATGTGTTGTCAGCCACTCTATCAGATGTAATTACCTTTTCTAATCTTACAGTAACTTCCCTGCAGGTGCTGGGGGAAGCAGGTTAAGAATGTTCCCAGCTTATCTTGGTATATTCTGCCCAGCTGAAGGTTGCAGAAGTAAACGTTATTAAGCATTGTCCTGGCTCATCAGGTGGTATCAGCATTAGGGGCCAGCTAATCAAAGTCCATCTCTGAATTGTGACATGAATGGACCTCAGAAGCCTGAGGCTGGCCACCTCAAAGGCACTTGGTGAAATGTGGCTTGGGATGAGCCTGGTTTCTTCAGTGTGGTCTTATGACCCATAGTCACCTGGAAGGCAGACTAATTCTATGTGACAATGAGGTCCATGATGGTTTATAAGACTTGAGGCCAGCAACATAATGTTGTGACTCAATAAAAATTCTATTCTAGTCTGACTATGTGTCCTAAAGCCAGAGGTAGATAAGTGGCCAAGTGGGAAGCTAAGGCCTGGATGCCATCTAGCATTTCCTATTGTGAGTAGATTAAGAAGGAAACTTCACGGGGAACATTCTGCTATACATAGGTCATGAATCCTAGATATATTTATTTTTAATTTATTTTAATTATATTTATATGTGTGTGCATGTTATGCATATATACCTATAACATACATACATATACATGTATACACACACAAACACACACATACACGTGTTCCCATGGAAGTCAGAGCAATTACTTAGAGTAGCTTTTCTCCTTTGAACATGTGAGGCCTGGAGATTAAACTCAGGTTATTAGGGTTGGTGACAAACACTTTGACTTTGAGCTACCTCACCAGGTCATAAATACCATTTTTGGTTTTTAATTTGTTTGTCTTGCTTTGTTTTGCTTTGCTTTGCTTTGCTTTGCTTTGCTTTGCTTTGCTTTGCTTTGCTTTGCTTTGCTTTGCTTTGCTTTGCTTTGCTTTGCTTTTTTTCCTCTCATGCATCACATCCTAACCACAATTTGCTCTCCCTCCACTACCCCTCCCCCAAATCCACTACTTCTGTTTTCCTTCAAAAGAGTTTAAAAAACAGGCCTCCCGGAGATATCTACTGAACATAGCCTAACAAGTTACAATAAAACTGGGTACAAATCCTCATATTAAGGCTGGACAGGGCAACCCAGTAGGAGGAAAAAGGATCCCAAGAGCAGGCAAAGGAGTCAGAATCACCTTACTCCCACTGTTGGGAGTCCCACAAGAACACCAAGCTACACAACCATGAGGTATATGTCTCTCTTCTGCGGGTACTGCTGGATGTCCAAAGTGTTTGGCTTTGGGTCTCTGTATCTTTTCCCATCAGTTGATGAATTATGCCCCTCTGATGACAGACAATTGGACTAGTATAGCAGAATATCATTAGGAATGACTTTAACTTTTTTTTTTTTATTTTTTTGCCAGTTGTATGTGCTTCTTCTGTCTTGGGTCTCTGAACTGTCCTGCCTCTGGTTCCTGGCTATGCAGGCAGTGTCAGTGTGGTCTCCCTCTCATGGTATGGGCTTCAAGTAGGACCAGTCACTGGTTGGCTATTCCCACAAATTCTGCACCACTTTTACCCCAGGCAGGACAGATTGCAAGTCAAGGTTTTGTGGCTGGATTGATGTTCCAGTCCCACTACTAAGAGACTTACCTTGTTATAGAAGATGACTCTGTATTTCTCATTACTAGGATACTTTGCTAGGGTCATTCTCAAAGATTCCAGGGATTTTCCACTGTAGTATGTTTCTACATTGTCCCCTAAATGACCCCCCAATTCCAGTGATCTCTCCCCAGTACTCTTTCCCTCTGTCCCTCCTACCACCATCTGCATGCTCCCTCCTATTCCTCTCCCCACCCATCCCCAGTCCACCCACACAATCTATTCTAGTTCCCCTTCCCAGGGAGATCCATGTGTCCCTCTTAAGCCCTTCCTATTACTTAGCCTCTCTTGTTCTGTGGATTATAGCATGATTATCCTTTACTTAAGAGCTAATGTCCACTTATAAATAAATACCATGTTTGTCTTTCAGGTCCTGGGATAACTCACTTACCATGATCTTTTCTAGTTCCATCCATTTGCCTGCAAATGTCATGATGCCATTGTTTTTAACAGCTCAGTAAATATACTGTATTTTCTTTATCTGTTCTTTGGTTGAGAGACATCTAGGTTGTTTCCAGTTTTGGGCTACTATGAATAAAGCTTCAATGTACATGGTTGACCAAGTGTCTTTAAAGTTGGATGGAGTGTCCTTGGATACATTCCCAAGAGTGTTATAGCTGGGTGTTGAGGTAGATAGACTTCCAATTTTCTGAGACACCACCATATTGATTTCCAAAGGGGGTATACAAGTGTGCACTCTCACCAGCAATGGAGAATGTTCCCCCTGCTCCACATCCTTGCCATAATGATCTGTCACTTATGTTTTTTATCTTAGCCATTCTGACATGAGAAAGATGGAATCTCAAAGTAGTTTTGACTGGCATTTCCCTGATGGCTAAAGGTGTTGAACATTTCTTCAAGTATTTCTCAGAAATTTGAAATTCCTCTGTTGAGAATTCCCTGTTTAGATTTGTACTGTTTTTATACTGGATTATTTGCTTTGTTGATGTCTAATTTCTTGAGCTCTTTATGTATTTTGGATATTAGCCCTCTGTCATATGTGGCATTGGTGAAAAAATTTTCCCATTCTGTAGGCTGCCATTTTGTCCTATTGACAGCATCCTTTGCCTTACAGGAGCTTTTCAGTTTCTTGAGTTCTCAGTGCCTGTGCTCCTGGTGTTCTGCTCAGGAAATTGCCTCCTTTGCCAATGTGCTCAAGGTTATTCTCCACTTTCTCTTCCACCAGGTTTTATGATGAGGTCTTTGATTCACTTGGACTTGAGTTTTGTGCAGGGTGATAGATATAGATCTATTTGAATTATTCTACCTGCTGGCATCCAGTTGGACCAGCATCATTGTTGAAGATGTTTTCTTTTTCTATATTATAATTTTGGCTTCTGTGTCAAAAATTAAGGTACCTATAGTTATGTAGATTTATATCTACATCTTCAATTCCATTGATCAATCTGTCTGTTTTTATGCCAATACCATGTGGATTTACTACTATAAGTCTGCAGTGCAGCTTGAAATCAGAGATGATGACACCTCTGGAAGTTCTTTTATTATTGTTATACTCAGCTACCCTGCATTTTTTTGTTTTTCCATATAAAGTTCAGTTTGTTCTTTTAAGGCCTCTAAAAACCTGTTTTAGAATTTTGGTAGGAATTGTGTTGGATTGCTTGTGGTAGAATGGCCATTTATGCTATGTTAATCGCATTGGAGATCTTTCCATCTCCTGATTCTTCTTCTTTTTCTTCTTCTTCTTCTTCTTCTTCTTCTTCTTCTTCTTCTTCTTCTTCTTCTTCTTCTTCTTCTTCTTCTTCTTCTTCTTCTTCTGTTTTGGTTTTTCAAGACAGGGTTTCTCTTTATAGCTCTGGCTGTCCTGGAAATCACTCTGTAGACCAGGCTGGCCTCGAACTCAGAAATCCACNTCTTCTTCTTCTTCTTCTTCTTCTTCTTCTTCTTCTTCTTCTTCTTCTTCTTCTTCTTCTTCTTTCTTCTTCTTCTTCTTCTTCTTCTTCTTCTTCTTCTTCTTCTTCTTCTTCTTCTTCTTCCTCTTCTTCTTTTTGTCACATAAGTCTTTCAGTTGGTTAAAGTTCCACCACGATATTTTATAAATTTGTATTTATTGTGAAGGGTGTTGTTTCCCAGATTTTTTTTCTAAGCCCATTTTTCGTTTGTATATTGGAGGGCTACTGATTTTTCTGACATAAACTTGTATCTAGCTACGTCACCAAAGGTGTTTATCAGCTGTAGAAGTTCCCTGGTCAAGTTTTTGGTATCACTTATATGCAGTATCATGTAATCTGTAAATAAAGATATTTTGATTTCTTCATTTTCAATTTGTATCAACTTGATCCCCTTCAATTGTCTTACTGCTCTAGATGAACTTCAACTACTATATTGAATAGATATGGAGAGAGTGGACAGCCTTGTCTTGTTCCCAATTTTAGTGGAAATGCTTTGAGTTTCTCTTCACTTAATTTGATATTGGCTATAGGCTTACTATAGATTGGATCTATTGTGTTTAGGTATGTCCTTTCTATCCCTGATTTCTTTAAGACTTTTATCATGAAAAGGTGTTAGACATTGTCAAAAGCTTTCTCAGCATCTAATGAGATTATCATGTTTTTTTTTTCTTTCAGTTTGTTTATATGGTGGATCACATTGACAGATTTTCATGTGTTAAACCATTCCTGCAGCTCTGGTATGGAGCCTACTTGATCATGGTAGATGATCTTCTTGATGTGTTTTGGGGTTCAATTTACAGGTATTTTATTAAGTGTTTTTACATCAATATTCATGTGGGAATTTTGTCTGAAGTTCTCTTTCTTGTTGAGTCTTTGTGTGGTTTAGGTATCAGGGTTACTGTGGCCTCATACAATAAATTTGGTAATGTGCCTTCTGTTTCTATTTTGTGGCTAATTTGAAGAGTATCCGCATTAGCTCTTCTTTGAAAGTCTGGCAGAATGTACATGTACATATATGTCATATATACATAAGGAGAGATTAAGACACAGACAAAACATAGTAAAACATTAAAATTGGTAATATAGCTAAAGAGTGTGGAGAATACAACCACTCTGGAAATCAGTCTGGCAGTTCCTCAGAAAATTGGACATAGTACTACTGGAAGATCCAGCAATACCCCTCCTGGGCATATATCCAGAAGATGTTCCAACTGGTAATAAGGACACATGCTCCACTATGTTCATAGCAGCCCTATTTATAATAGCCAGAAGCTGGAAAGAACCCAGATGTCCCTCAACAGAGGAATGGACACAGAAACTGTGGTACATTTACACAATGGAGTACTACTCAGCTATTAAAAACAATGAATTTATGAAATTCTTAGACAAATGGATAGAACTAGAAAATAACATCCTGAGTGAGGTAACCCAATCACAAAAGAAATCACTTGATATGCACTCACTGATAAGTGGATATTAGCCCAGAAACTTAGAATACCCAAGATACAATTTGCAAAACACAT
>NC_034611.1:11917307-11941776 GCF_900095145.1 Mus pahari | reverse complement strand
CCAAGAAGTGGGAGTGGGTTGGTAGGGAAGCAGGGGGTGGGTGAGAGGGTATAGGGGACTTTCTGGATAGCATTTGAAATGTAAATGAAGTAAATACTTAATTTAAAAAAGAAAAAAGAAAAAAAAAGTGTGAAGTCAATTGTACCACCTAGCTACTTCTCTGTAGCTTTGGAATTTTAAATGCAAGGACACAAGTTTCAATAATCATATGAAGCTAACTTTCACTGCTTGCAAGTAGAAACACTGCCAATAAATTCATAATTAGAACAATGGAATTCTGGGAAGGATAAGCTTATGGCGAAGAACCTCATAAAAACCTAGGCCTGCTTTTATATGTTACTTGGCCTTTTTTCCTTGAAGCTTTTAATATTTTGTGGTTGTTGCTGTTGTTGTTTTTGTTGTGTACATTTGTTATTTTGATTATCATGTGGTGAGAATACTTTCTCTTCTGGCCCAATTGATTTGGTGTTCTGTAAGCTTGTACCTTTACAGGCATCTCCTTCTTTAGGTTAGGAAAATTTTCTTCTATGATTTTATTGAAAATATTTTCTGGGCCTTTGAACTAGGACTCCTCCTCCTCCTCCTCCTCCTCCTCCTGGTTTGGTCTTTTTCATAGTGTCTCAGATTTCCTGGATGATTTGAGTCAGGAGTTTTTTAGATTTAATATTTTCTTTGGCATATGTTTTTATTTCTTCTATCATACCTTGAACACTTGAGATTCTCTCTTCTATCTCTTGTAATCTGTTTATGATGCTTGCATCTGTAGCTTCTGTTTGATTACCTAGATTTTCCATTTCCAGGATTCTCTTAGTTTGTGTTGACTTTATTGCTTCTATTTCCATTTTCAGGCCTTAAATAGTTCTATTCATTTCCTACAACTATTTCTTTGTTTTTCTTTCTTTAAGGGATTTGTTCATTTCCTCCTATTTTTTGCTTATCATTTCCTCAATTTCTTTAGAGATTTATTCATTTTTCTCTTTTAGGACCTCTATCATCTCCATTAAGTTGGTTTTGGGGGTCATTTTCTTGGGCTTCATATGTTATAAAATATTCAGGACTTCCTGTAGTAAGATAGCTGGGTCCTGATGGTGATATATTTCCCTGGTTATTGTTATTGTGTTCTTATACTGGTGTCTAGGCATCTAGGTTTAGGTTAATTATAGATCTAGTCCTGATTTCTGAGTTTGTCTTTGTTGGATGGGTGAATTTTCCTTGGTTTCTCTTTCCTATCTGGTCTTCTGGCCAGAATGGCCTGTGGTTGAGCATAATGCACTACATGAGTTCAAGACTAGAATGCTGGCTGTCTTGGACTATGATTCACAGAAGTTAGAACCCAGGATATGGTAACAGGAAGTAGTAGGGCAGTCGGGGGTAAGCTGGGAAAACATTGAGTGGGGAGTGTGCTGGGGTAAGTGGTTTACCTTCAGTTATGGTGGTCAGCATGTCCCCTGGTCTGGTAGGGTGCCTCCACTGGAAATGGAGGCTGAGGTTGGTGATGAGGAGGGAAGGGCAAGCACTGAGAAAATGAGGGTGCCCTGTGCAACCAGCCTACTTGAGGTTCCAGTAGCTGATGTGTCCTCTGGTGGGACCGGGGTCTTCCATCAGAGTTGTGGGCTGGGATGTGGTGACAAGAAGAGGAGCTGAGTTGGGAGTAGGTTCGGTGGGCATCAAGACAGTGTTGGTGGTCTGTGGGCAGGGGGCTTACCTGGGGTTGCCAGTGTGGTCTCTGGTAAGGCAGGGGTTGGTCTTAAATATCGTACTCACCAATTTTCTCTCAGTAAATTTCTCTCCCTCATTCCTTCTCTTGCTAGGAATGAGTTCTAGGGTTTTCACGTTTGACAAGCACCCTACCACCCCTCCAGCCAAACACTTATTTGGGTGAACTCTAAAAGCATACAGATCTTTTCTTTAGGAACAACTATTCCATACTTTCCTCCCTAATACACTGATCTCCAGCTTCAAAATACATATGTATCATTCTCACTTTAACCAAAACTTACAACCAGTATCTGTTTAGGGTACCAGATAAGATGGGAAATAGAAAAAATATCTTTATGAAAAAGTTCTGAACTTTTCTCACCTTTTTTTTTTTGTTTCATTTTAAATGACAAATGTCTCTGGTACCCACTTAATTCCACTTAATTTAGTGCTAGCTAAATTAGCATCTACTCTTGTGTGAGCAGAGGCATCATGCCCATGTCATAATACCAAGTTTGGTACTATGAGAAAGCATACACCTAGAAAGCTAAGCACTGCTCTACAGTTACCCAGCTCTGTGGCCCAGAGACATCCACCTCCAATGGCCCAAAAACCTTCCTAGACACAAAATATTCCCTATGAGGGTATCTTAGAGTTTTCATTGCTGTAAAGAGATACCATGACCAATGCAACTCTTATAAAGGACAATATTTAATTGGGGCTGACTTATAATTTCAGAACTTCAGTCCATTATCATGGCAAGAAGCATCACAGCATGCAGGGAGATATATTGTTAGAGGAGACAAGAGTTCTACATCTTCATCTGAAGGCAGTCAGGAGAAGATTTGTCTTCCTCAGGCAGCCGGAAAGAGGCTCTCTTCCACACTGGGTGGAGCTTAAGCCTAGGAGGCATCACAGCCCACCTACACTGTGGCATACCTCCTCCAACAAGGCCACAGCTATTCCAGCAAGACACCTCCTCCTAATAGTGCTATTCCTGTGGGCCAAGCATATTAAAACAACCCCAGACAGGGTGTTGGTAAAGCACAGAACCCACTGTGACATCGGGACACAATCTTAGATTTGTATAGGGTTTTTTTCTCGTGTCATGTTCCATTCATTGGAAATATTTAGTTCGATATATTTTTAAAGAAACTGACATTGTTAACATAAAAGATTAAGACTGCTAGAAGACCTAACCATCTTTTTAAAATGAATTTCTTAAATGCTTACTAGGCTCAAAGCAAGGACTTCACAAGGATTTCCTCAGTCAGTGTTCAATACCTCTGAGGTAAGTGGGTTCTATTATTATATCCACTTCTAAACTAAGAATATGGATTAGATAGGTCAGAAGTGCACATAGGTTAGGTTAGAAAACTACACACTGGTAAGGGTGGGGCTGGGAGGCCGGTTACTAATCTATAACATTTGTAAGTCACAGTTGTTTGACTTGCCTCTTGCATTGTTAACAGCTAGGTCTGTGGAATACAGGTGAGGACTATAACACACTCATCAGGTCAATAAATCATTTCTATAAAAGTATGAGGGGTTACTGGAGCAGGAGAAGATGGGCCTTCCCCCTGGGAAAAAGGCTTTGTCATACACAAGGCCTTCAGCTAGCGTGAGCTTTTCTATAGATGTCCTTTCTGGTCTCCTCAAAAAACAGTGTTTGTTTCTTGAGTAAAATAGAAAACAAAAAAACAAAAAAACAAAAAAGGCAAGATGTTTGTGGGCAAGAAGTGTCACCTGTACTACCTGCATCATGGCCAGGATAAAAGATGTTTACCCTGACCCATAGCTCTCTCTCTTCTTTGCTTCTTCCCCATTGCCCCACTTCCTCAGCAGTGCCTCTGTTAATAAAGCCTCCCGCACGAGACCTGCACTGGCTTTGCTGTGATCTGTCCAGGAGTGCTCAGTTTCATCTAATATTGGTGGCAAGATTTGCTCATGAACACCGCTGCATCTTCCAGTAGCCTTCAATCATTTCCTTCTGCTTCTCAAACCACTTGAAAAGGTCAGAGAAGGACTTCTCCATGGAGCCCAGGTCTGCAGTACATTGGTCTACCTTTTTAAAAGCCTTTTGGATTTTGTCTATGGCAAGCACCATCTGTTTCTCAGTCTCCTCCATTGATTTGTCTATGATCTTTCTCCAATCCATCAACGATCTTCCCCATCTGCAAATACCTGAAGTCCTCATACTTGTTTCACAGCTCCAAGTTCGCCTACTATATCACATTCACCACTGCCTCCAGGTCTTTCTGGCTGTATAGTAGCACAGCCACAATAGGCTCAGCAGGAAGGAAACCTCTAGGCCCAAGGACACACAGAGGTGGGGCTGACACAGGAACATCCAGAGCTCCCAAGAAATCTAAGTCCACAAGCTCAGCTTCTGTCAGATTTCCGGAGCCAAACTCCTCTGTATCCTGTGCACTATGTGTCACTGGGACCACTGGTGGTCTTTTTTTCAGAAGGGGATCAAATTTCAAGTATAAAAATTGCCTCCTCCAGGCTGACCAGCTCCTTAAATGAGGAAGTTCTAAACTGCTCTAGATAATCCACTTCAGCACCAGAACCTAGAACTTCTGCTGGGTCTCTGAAGCACTATTCCTTTGGGACTAAGACAGGTTCTAGTCCCTGATGGGAAGTCCCCAGCACTGGCTCAGTAGGAGGGATCACCAACTCACTGTCCAAGTTTGTACCTATCTTCACTCCAAACTCCCTCTTTGCTCTTCCTGTCCCCCAACTCCCTGGCTCTAAATATGTGATCTCCCTTCGATGTCCTTTGGTAGGTTCTGTCCTAAAGTTGATACAGAGTGTTCCAATGCCCTCCTCTTAGGAGGATGGTGTGAACAAGTAGCCATAAAAAGTCATCAAGCAAGGATATCCCAGCCAGAGACAAGAAGTTCCCAAAATCTAAGCAGAAGTTCTCCAACCTAACTGCACATTAAAATCCCCTCCTTTGGGGCTAGAGAGAGGCTTGTTGGTTAAAAGTAAGTACTAATCTTTCAAATGAACTAAGTTTGGTTCCCAGAACTCACATTGAAAGGCTCAAAACTGCCTATAACTACAGAAGCTGTTCTGGAAATCTGACACTGTCTTCTAGACTCTGTGGGTACCTGAAGTCACACATGCACAGACACACACATTTAAAACAAAACAAAACAAAACAAAACAAAACAAAACAAAAAAAACCTTGATAGTTTCCACATTCACTTTGCGTATGGGAAGCAGGAAGAATGGAAGCGCCAGAGGGGATGAAGGCCACCAGGAGAACAAAGCCCTCTGAATCAATAAGGCTCATATGAGCTCACAGACTGAAGCAGCAAGCACAGGGCTCACATGACTCTGCACTAGGTCCTCTGCATGTATATAATATGCACTTTAGTGAGTGCATATTATATGTGAGTGAGTATGTCTCTGATTCTTGTGTCTTCTCTTGGGCTCTTTTCCTTTTGTTGGCTTGCCTTGTCTAGCCTCAGTGCAATGGTTTTTATTTAATCTTACTATATTTTATTTCATCATGTTTGGTTATTTCTTAGAAGCCTGTTCTTTTCTAGTGAGAGACTGGGAGTGGATCCAGAGGGGGCAGAGAGACAGAAGAACTAGGAGAAATAGCAGGAGAAGAAACTGTAATCAGGATACGCTGTATGAGAAAAAAACAACTATTTTCATTAAAAAGAAAAAAATTACAAACTGAAACAACATACTATGACTAAGTCAACTTAAGAGAAACTAAAACTTAGTCAATTTGCAAAGCAGACATAAAAACAGAAACGTGGAGTGTTCATAATCTTCCTTTAAAGATATATTTATTTTATTGATTTAATGTGCATTGCTGTCTTACCTGCATGTATGTCTGTGTGAGGATGTCAGATCCCCTGGAACTGAAGGTACAGCAGTTGTGAGCTGCCATGTGGTGCTCTGAACGAGTAAGTACTACTATTTCAAAGGAACTAAGTTCGGTTCCCCGAACCCATGTTAGAAGGCTCATAACTGCCTCTTCCTCTGGAACATCAGCCAATGCTCTTAACCACTAAGCCATCTCTTCAGCCCCAAGTTCATAAACTTTTAACTGAAAAAACAAAGGTACCTGGAAGCATGGTAGGGAATTTAACAATTAATTAATTAATAAAATTTAAAAGCTTAAAATAGTTTTCATACTCATGTTGCATAACAGTTGATTACACGGGGACAACTGGAGTCAGATATGAGCTATACATTGTCCTGAGTGCCACCATGTTTGAAAACTAGTGGTCCATAGAGCAGAAAGTGAGCAGAAAAGAAAAGAAGGGCCTTACAGAACTAAAGGGCAGCATGATAAAGTCAGCTGTTTCAGTTCTGAGAAAGAAATTCAGGGCCTCATCATATGTTGAGCAACTGATCTACCACAGAGCCACATCCCCAGCCCAGGAACTTTCTATGTTTCAATCATGAGAAAACCATGTGGATATAAGGATAATAAATGTTGAGAAAACATGAGCAAAAGATCTCAAAAAAGCTTTGAAAAAAAAAGACAGAAGATAACAGAGTCTAATCTAAACCAAGTAATGATCCACTACACACAGAAGTGGGGGGAAATAGAGAAGGATGAGACACAGGAAAAGTCAGGGAGTTGGAAAGATGATATGGACAAAGGGCATGAGGAAGGAAGAGTGGGACAAGACTTCAGATGCAGTCTGGCTATTCCTTCTCTAGTCTGAGGCAGTTGGAGTGTCACAGGTGGTCATACAAATGAAATAAATCTAAGAAATATACCACTAATCATGAAAACGCCCCTTCTTGTCATTGGGAAACCAATATTGCTATCAACATACTGTAGAACCATCAGCATGATGCTGGCACAGAAACAGACATGTGTGGATTGATGGAAGAGGACAAAATCTAGATATGAACCCAGGCAGCCACAGTCATCTGATTTTATTTTTCACAAAGATGCCAAAAGTCGACATCAGAGGAGAGAACACTGCATCTTCAACAAATGGTGCTGGGAAAGCTGGATATGTGTAAAGGAATGCATCTAGACCTTTATCTCTTGCTCTGCACAAAATCAACTCCAGATGCATCAAAGACCTCAGCATGACACCTGACACTCTAAAACTGGGAAAGTAGGGAGAACACTTCAAGATAGACGTGCTAAACATGGACGTTCTAAACAGAAATTCTGTTGCTTAAAATATACTAACAATTGCCACAAAGGAGCCAAGTAAATTAAAAAGAGTTTATACAGCAAAAGACAATTAAGTGAAGAGACAACTAGAGAATGGGAGAAAATCTTTGCCAGCTATACATCTAGCAGAAGATTAACATCTAAAATACGCAAATTAAAACCACTCGGAGGGCCAGCAAAATGCTCATCAGGTAAAAGCCATGAAGCCTAACAAGTTGAGTTCACTACAGTTTGATTTTCAGGACCTACATGGCAGAAGGAAAGAAGTCCCATAAATTATCCTTGAACTTGCACTCTCACGCGCACACGCACACACACACACACACACACACACACACACACACTCATAATAACTAAATAAATAGAAGTAAAATAAATAAAAAAATTTTTTAAAAGCAAAAAAAAATAAAATAAAAAATAAAAAAATAGGAAATGGTCTGACAGAAAAAAAAGAAGCAAAATAAATAAATAATCTTTTTAAAAATATTGTTGAGAGTCTATTTTATCCAAGTCAGAATGGGTATTACCAAAAAAAAAAAAAAAAAAACCCAAGAAATTCTTGGATGTGAGGAAAGAGGAACCCTTGTTCATTGTTGATAGAAGAGTGAACAGGTGCAGCCACTATGGTAGTGTAGAGATTCCTCAAACACCTAAAAACAGAATTACTATATGACTCATCTATTTAATTCCTGGGTACAACCCAAGGAACTCTATAATTCTACCCCAGTCTTGTTTATACATTCATGTTTATTGTGGCTCTATTGACAATGCCAAGAAAACTGAACAAATGGAAAAATAGATAACAAAATGGTGATACATACATGCAATGGAATTTTATTCAGCTGCTTAAAAATAAAATAAAATTTTAATAAAAAAGGATGGAATTGGAAAATATTGTATTAAGTGAATTAACTCAGGTTCCAAAAGATAAACTACATATCTTCTCCTACATATGTCAATCATAGCTTCTAACTTATATGTTTACATTTATGTTTGAGTTAATGTGTGTAGAATCTAGGAAAGTAAAATGGGTAGTGAATTTTGGAAAGAATTTTTTGAGGAAATGGTTTTGTACAACACATATGATTCAAACATTGAGAGAATATTGGTGGTGGACTGGGTTAGAAGAGGGGTTCAGACAGATGGGAGAGAGGAAGGGGGGAGGGAAGGGTCAACCACACTGAATTATGTGTGAAAACTCATAAGGACATCTGAAGCTTGGTAAGTGTCTTAGTCAGGGTTTCTATTCCTGCACAAACATCATGACCAAGAAGCAGTTGGGGAGGAAATGGTTTATTCAACTTACACTTTCCACATTGCTGTTAATCACCAAAGGATGTCAGGACTGGAACTCAAACAGATCAGAAAGCAGGAACTGACTCAGAGGCCATGGAGGGATGTTACTTACTGGCTTGCTTCCCATGGCTTGCATAGCCTGCTCTCTTATAGAATCCAAGACTACCAGCCCAGAGATGGCACCACCCACAAGGGGACCTCCCCTCTTGATCACTAATTGAGAAAATGCCTTACAGCTGGATCTCATGGAGGCATTTCCCTAACTGAAGCTCCTTTCTCTGTGATAACTCCAGCCTGTGTCAAGTTGACACAAAACTAGCCAGTACAATTGACCCCTTGTCAACTTGACACACAAACACATCACAAGTAAGCCTCAACCCTTACATTCTTATTCATCCCCAAGGTCTAAATAACTTTAAAGTCCCACAGTCTTTACATATTAAAAGTTCAATCCCTTTAAAAGATCCAATATCTTTTAAAATTCAAAGTCTTTTAAAAATTCAAAGTCTCTTAACTGTGGACTCCAATAAAATAACTTCTTTCTTCAAGAGGGAAAATATGTCAGGGCACAGTCACAATCAAAAACAAAAATTAAACTTCAACCATCCAATGTCTGGGATCCAACTCTCTATCTGGGCTCCTCCAAGGGCTTGGGTCACTTCTCCAGGCATGCCCTTTGTAACACACACGTTGTCTTCTAGGTTCCAGCTGCCTGTACTCCATTGCTGCTGCTGTTCTTGGTGATCATCTCATGGTCTTGGCATCTCCAAAACACTGCATGACCCCTTCAGTGCTGTGCCATCAATTGCAACTGAGGCTGCACCTTCACCAATGGCCTTCAGGACTGGAACTCAAGCAAGCCAGTAAGAAACATCCCTCTATGGCCTCTGCATCAGCTCCTGCTTCCTGACCTGCTTGAGTTCCAGTCCTGACTTCTTTGGTGATGAACAGCAGTATGGAAGTGTAAGCTGAATAAACCCTTTCTTCCCCAACTTGCTTTTTGGTCATGATGTTAGTGCAGGAATAGAAATCCTGACTAAGACAGTAAGTTAATCAAAAAATAAAAAGATGCTGGAGAGATGTTTCAGTGGTTAAGAGCACTAACTGTTCTTCCAGAGGTCCTGAGTTCAATTCCCACCAACCACATGGTGGCATACAACCATCTGTAATGAGATCTGATGCCCTCTTCTGGTGTCTCTGAAGACACCAGTGTACAGTGTACAGTGTACAGTGTGATACACACAGGTCACAGTTGATGGCTCATGGGACTCCACCTCTCCCTGAGTACTTACACACAGGTCACAGTTGGTGAGGGTGAAAGGAAGGTTTTCTTCAGTGGTATAGACAGTAGTAAGATACATATGCTCCTGTAAACAGCCCTTTTGAGATGTACTGGTAAGGAAGGAAAGGAAGAAAATGAGAAAGAAAGGGAGGGTGGGAAGGAAGGAAGGAAGGAAGGAAGGAAGGAAGGAAGGAAGGAAGGAAGGAAGGAAGGAAGGAAGAAAAAGAAAGAAAAGGATAAAGAAAGGGAGAAAAATGAGGTGGGGAAAAAGGAAAGGAAAAAGAAGGAGGAAGAAAGAAAAGGGAAGGAGGTTAGTTCAGAAGATTTGTAGAAATGGGAGGGGTACAAAATAATGAAATTGGGGAGCATATCAGAATACATTAAATACATGAAACCTGTTTTAGGTATAATTAATCCATGTGATAAAAACATTTGTAAAGGAAAGAAACTACATCACAAAGGTGAATCACTTAAGGTTGATCCTCTGTTCCCGAAAAGCATACTTTTTGTCAAGAAACACAAAAAAAGTCCTGAAGAAGATGCAGGCCAAAATGTGAAGGCCATGGGGGTATGCGCCAAGTCCACCAAGTTCTTCATAAATGCCTAAAATAGCTTATCCCAAGATTCCCAAGTGCATTATCTTAACAGTCTTGCTTACATCACCTGCCCCAAGCTTAGGAGTTATGTTCATACCAACACTGCCAAGGACCTTGGGCTCTGTCCACCAAAGACCAAAGCCAAGACTCAGGCTTCGACTACAGCATCTATGGTTCGGGTTTCCAGAGGTGTGCAGGACCTGAGAAGTCTCCAAAATAAAGTCCTCCATCTGCCAAGGTGGCAGTGAAAGCCTAGGGTGACCCCTGGGCTGGCTCCTGCAGGACCCGTGTGCTTGTGCAAGTAAACTTAATCCAGAGTCAGGATTTTTTTTTGATTGATTGATTGATTGATTGATTGATTGATTTTGTTTAATTAAAAAACAAGCCACCCTCATAGGCTTTTCCTGTGACTTTGCAAGACTTGCTAGCTAGGACACTGATGAAACCAGCAGCCTCGGAGGCTATGCAGAACACTGTCACCCAGCTTCCAGGACCCATTCCTCCCAGATGTGAGGGGACAGAACAGAAAGAGCAGTTTCTGTTTCCTACAGCATAGAGCCCTAAAGAACATCTACATGTGTGATGGAAGTGCCTACAGGCTCATAATCTTTTCCAACCAAATGCTGAACCACAGTTAATGATGACTTAATACCATTTTGAAAATCTGAGGAATGTCATTCAGACACCAAAATATTGACATTTCTGATTTCTACTTACTTTCTCTTTCACTATTAAAAAAAACAGAATAGCTAAAATAGAATAATCTCACAAAATTCTGGGCATATGCTTTCTATAATTTTGTATTGGGTAGATTAGATCCTGAACAGAAAAGGTTTTTGAAAACGTATTCTAACAAAATGAGACCATGAGAGTTGAAAAGTAACTTAATCATTTTTACAAATGCCATCGGGAAAAAAGTTCTTCAGATAGTGGGCTGCATTACATGTGTTCTACTTGAGCAGTCTTTGCTGCATTATTTTTAACCCCTGTTTCATCTCTACAGAATGAACATAAGCATCAGCGTCTAGCCTTGTTTTTATGTTTGTGAGCATTTTGCCTACATGTATCTCTGGGCACCTTGTGTGTACCTGGTGTCCATGGAGGCCAGAGGAACTGGAGTCTCCAGAGATAAAAATTTTAAAACATATTATTATATTTGTAGATGAAAATTTCTTCGAATTACAAAATAAGACTAGAAAAATCAAACCCATAGTTGCAAACATAAAGATGCACTGAGCATTAAATCTGTTCTTAGGTTTATTTTAGTAGAGTACCAATAAATCCTAATGTATGATATAAGGAAATACTTGAGAGCCCAGTCCAGGTTGCCTCTTCTCCCACATCTTCAGGAAACACGACGGCCCTGTTTTCCAGATCTCAACCACCACCTGTGTGGTGAACCACAGGGATAAATAATGGTTTTCCTCACTGTTTGTCAGATTTGATTCAGTAGTCTCAAACAGTACAAATCTTCATACCCAGCATATCCCAGACGATTACACTAGACATTAGTAGTGGATTCTGGGTAACAGTACTTTTTAAGAGTTCCTCAGTGTGACTCTGGAATACTGCCAGAGGTAAAAATTATTTGAAGGGCTAGCATATTCTATGATCTCTTTCAAAACCTTTAGGGACTGGCCAGGCATGGTGATACAAGAGAATTGAGAGGTTGAGGCCACCCTAAGCTGCATAATAAGCACTAACAAATAAGCAGATAACAAAATGAATAAAAGTCTTAGATGTTAGGCAAGATGTCATGTATCATTAGTTCTAGCTACTTGGCTGGAGTAATCTTCCTAGGGCCAAGAAATTCAAAGTCAGCATGGGTGACCTAAGAGACTTTACCTCAAAAATATAAATAAGCAAAAAATCAACACCTCAGCTTTCTATTTCAAGGAACACTTTTCCTGTGGATTCTTATGCCAAAAAGGAAATTCAAAATAGCATGATCCATCTGTTTTTCCCCTTTGAGCTACAAGCACATACATGCAAAGACAGCACATACAAGGTAACATGCTTAAAAGAGGAATTCCAATGCTATGGCCTGTCCTCAATCAGAAGATCTTGATGGCTTTATTTGCTTTAAGGAGAATGTCCAAATTGCTTCTGGAAGTGTGTTTGGTGCCTCTGGGGACAAGGGACAGTCCTCTCACAAGCAAGAATAAAGAGCCCCAGCAAGTGCTCAGCTGCCTGCGACTCCCAGAGCTCACGTGGGAAACTGGCTCAGTGTAGCCATGAAGTCCAGGCCACTAACCTTTATGCCAGTGAAGTGAGCAGTTTCTCTAAATACAATGAAACCTCTGTCACTTTGAAGATAAGCTCTCACAAGCTGCTTAAAACAATCATTCTGTACTTTCTTTCCTGTTTCTGGATTTATTTTAAGTATTAGTATAAAATGTCACAGTAGCTGATAGTGGCCAGATCAGTTTGTATAAAGCTCAGATGCCTGTTTGTAGCATATTACAGCTATATTTGACACACAGGAAAGCACTTAATCATGCTTGCTATCAGCACACCACACCCACCTTTGTGAGGACCCTTAGAGGCTTTGAGATTTATCACTGTTAAGTTGTGCTAGATGGACAGCCCTAATGGACAATGCAGACTACTTCTGAGAAGTTTGGGCTAAAAGAGTTCCATCTACAATCCAATTTTAAGAACAAGTTCAGAAAATCCGAGCATCTCCCAGAAACAGCCTCAGTGGATTCCCCTGTCCCCCTTCATCTGAATAGATTTCATTTGTGTGCATGTTCATGGGTGTGTGTGTTTGTGAGTGTGTGTATGTGGCTGTGTGTGTGTGTGTGTGTGTGTGTGTGTGTGTGTGTGTGTTGTGTGACATGTACATGAGTATTCACAGAAGCCAGAAGAGGGTCTTGAACACCTAGAGTGAGAAGGAGAGGTGGTTGAGAGTTTCCTGAGGTAGGTGCTGGGAACTGAAGTTGGGTTCTCTCTAGGTCCTCAACTGTAGCTTCAAGCTCTTTTACAGCTGAGTCATCTCAACAGCACCCCCAAAACAGACTCTCCGGAAATCTGCTTAGTTCCATTGCCCTTCTACAGTGATGTTGCTGCTGCTGACATAGATGGGCATGTAGCTTTGCTATGGCATTTTTGCACTAAACCAACTTCTTTAACCAATAATTGTTTCCCGTAGACTACAAGGTGTCCCTTCCCAGAATACAGGGCCATGCCATCTACTTTATGCTG
The DNA here is from genome assembly GCF_900095145.1 of Mus pahari. Classification (NCBI taxonomy): domain Eukaryota; kingdom Metazoa; phylum Chordata; class Mammalia; order Rodentia; family Muridae; genus Mus; species Mus pahari. The sequence continues at coordinate 11,928,533 of NC_034611.1, read as the reverse complement.
TGAATATCTGGAGCCCATTGAGGTAAATGAGTTGAGAGGACACAGGGGACCCCTATGTAGAAATTGATCCCTACTTCCTTCTTCTTAATTGTGATGCCTATTGGCCATGGAACCTGTTGGGTTTCTTTGGTTTTTAGCTACAAGCCAATATACCTGAATTTGAATCCTGGTTCTAGGCTTCCAGAGGGTGTCCATGCCTCTCTACACTTCTGCTTCCACTTTCCAGAGCTGCTGTGTGTCTCAGAGGGTAGCTTTAGAAGGGATCTAGAACATTATCACTTTGCCCTTTAAAGTTAGTATATTAGCATGCTAATGGAAAACTACACTCTGAAGCCAGACAGGCTGGCCACAGCTCAATTCTTCCAGGGAACTTACAACACCTTCTAAGATCCAGTTTGCTTCTATAAAATAGTAATACCAGAATGCCATAGAGGTTTTCCCTTTTATCGTAGCATTGTCAGACTGTTTGGATGATATCCTGGTACTTATTTTTAAGTTCTTAATTAGCAAACATGGTATATATTCAAGTTGTACATGTCTTAATTTGTATAGAGGCATTGCATAATGACTGACATGAATGAATAAGGCATCTACTGCCAGGTGGGCCCTGTGCATCATGGGGTCTCCTCCCAGCCTGTGGTGTAACTGGAAGAAATGAAACCTTTGAGAAGCCACTGGGTGTGTGTCCTTGAAAAGGCACAAGAATGTGAACTGTCACCACCCACTTCTGATTCCTAGCTGCCATGAAATAAACAGCTGCGCTAGGCTACGTGTTCCCCAATATGATGTTCTACCTGCCACAGACCCAAAGCAACTAGATCCCAGTCACCGTGCCATTTGACCTTGCTGTCAAAGTAGAATATGCATATTAATGTGATAACTATGATACTATCACACCCAGGAAAATTAATGGTTCCTTAACCTCATCTCTATTTTAATTTATAGCCGAGTTTTCTAGATGTTAGAGTTCATAGTTGTTCATAGTCTGTTCAGAGTTGGCCTCATTATTACATGGTGAGACTAAAATCTGCAATGTGAGACGTGATTGGCCACCATCTCTTAGGCCACCTGTGTGCTCCACCCAGTCCCTCTGACTTGCTTTTTCTGTATTAAAACTCACAGCAGTGTTTTTCTGGAACAGTTGTTTTTGTTGTTGAATGTTCCACATTTTGGGTTGAGGTAATTGTTCTACGCTAAGGCTGTTTTAGCTTTTTTCTTTTTCCAAATCTTAACATGTAAATTCTACTGTGAGGATTAAAATGCATAGCAGTATATTTGCTGAGACTGCCGTTGCCAAGTACCAGAGACCAAAAAGACTAGATGACCATGTGTATCCTCTCACAGTTCTTGAAGCTAGAATTTCAAGATCAAAGTCTCCAGTGCCTATAAGGGAAAGAGAGTCTCCAGGGCTCTCTCCTTGGCTTGGAGGTATCTAACTTCTCCTGGCTTCACAGCATCTTCTTGTCACGTATATCTTTCTCTACATATAACTGCCCTCTGTTAAGGACATCAATCATATTGAATTATAATTCACTTTACATGATGATATTATTTCCAAATAAGGTCAGTAGTAAGGGCAAGAAATTCAAAATATAAATTGAGAGTTGGGGCTATAACCCCTCAGCTGCACACTATCTACATATGGTATATATTTCAATGAATATTAGTTATTAATCATTTAACCATTAACATAATGATATAAAATAACTAAATGAATATATCACACACTATAAAATATCTGTCACATAATAAGTTTTCTATAAATATCTCTAATGTTCTTGATCTTGGAAAAAGGCTCAAAATGTGACTCAGTATTAGTTAATGTGTTTTTATAAGAGTTTACATTTATGATAGAATGTTATTTGGCAATTTTTAGAGAGGTAATTTGAATTCATGAGGCTCAGTAAAAAGGGACACAGAAATTACCAAATTTGGTAGGTAGAGGAGCAAACGTGTTTGAAGATAGGCCTGAGGGGCACAGTGAGCCTTGCTCAGATCCGTCAGAGCCCTGGAGCAGGGATGGGTCATCAACTGTTCCTAGCCTGAGGAGTCCCTTCCTCTGGAAGGATCAACACCAGAACTCCAAGCTTCTTTTCATATCTAAAGCTCGATCTTTTATAAAGAAAACAACAATGAGACACATTGAAAACGAAAACAAATGATTCCACTCTATTATTATTATGTCCAAAATTAACATGAAAAAAAAATCTTTTAGAAGCTCAGTGAGATGGCTTAGTGGGCAATATCACAGGTCTCACAACACTTTGAGCTGTAAAGTACTGTGTCCTGTCCATGCATGAGCCACAGGATGGCATTCTGCTCCCATCACTACCCATCGCGTTTTTCCCAGCAGGCCATGGGGCATTATGCTAAGCCACCAGACAGGTAGGTATCCTGGAGAGGAAAGACTGAGCAGAGGATCATGAAAGAGAGAAAAGGCCAAGACTGCTGGATGTGGAGATGGAATGGGTCAGGATGTGCCAATGAAAGCTGTCCTGAAGATTTCTGCCTATCCTGTGCAGAAGAGACAGCCACCTGGGAACCACTGACACAAGAGCTCCCTGTGCACTTCCAGCTGTGAAGACCTGTGAGACAACGGAAGTCTGCTATCTCACACTTGATAGAAAGCTATAGTCCTCTTACCTGACTCTTCCTATCCAGAATAAGTCTCTTGTTGCACAACTTTACAGTGGCCTGAAGGAAAAATGGAATGTAGGTCATGGGGAGGCAGTGAGCCTACTCAGGTCTGGAGGGGACACAGAACTTCACAGCACTGAATGCTAGAAAAACGAGAGTCGGTTTTAGACCATTCAAATTATTGCAGAAAGTGGAACAAAAATCTAGGTTCCTAGCACTTCACACTGCCACTGCCTAGCTCACAGGTTCCAGGAAGACAACACAGAAGGGCCAGAACTCTCTCTAGCAATTGGGAGTGGAATGGCCCTGTAAGCCAGATGTGTCTAGGGGGCTGAAAAATTGGCCAATCTCTACAGCCTTGCATTAATTCATCCTTACCTGCTAACAGGCCACCCTTTGACCTCAGTCTAAGTTCCCTCCTGAAAAGTTATTCTCTCCTGTTAAGTGCAATGACATGGTCCTTTTCTGTCTCTGGACAATTTCATTTGAGAGAGAATGTAAGCTTCATTCTAGAATCTGCTTACTCTGAGTAAACTCAAAAGCCAAGATGATATGATAAGAACTTGGCAACCTTGAACATAGATGTATAAAAAAACTGAAGAAAGAGGCAATGATAGTACCAACTGCTAAATCAGTGTCCTCAGGAGAGGTACACAGAATAGAAGGCATAATCCAGCCAAGCATAATCATCTCCATGCCTTTCCTCCCCTTCATGTTGTCATCCTGCGGTAGAGGCATCATTCCAGCACTTGGGAGGCAGAGGCAAGCAAATCCCCATGAGTTTGAGGCCAGTCTGGTCTCAAAAAAGAAGATCCAGGGATAGACAGAAAAACCCTGTCTCAAAAAAACAAAACAACAACAAAAATGTCCTATATGCATGATACAGAAGCAGGTGTAGGGAGAATGAACAAGAATGAAAGGTCACCAAGATCTTTCCAAGAGGTAGAATTTAAAAGTGGATATAAGACTAAATAATATGCAGCTATTGATTACTTACACTGAGTATCAGTTAGGATACTGTTAGTTAAAATATCAAAAAATAACACTCAATTTGATTTAAATGACAACATTAATTTATTATCTCATTAGGAAGTCTAGAAGTTGGGCACTTCTGGAACAGCATAACGTCATCACGCATCCCTGTTCTCTCTGACATCATCCTCTATCATTTGTTATGCTGACTTGGTCCTTGGACTTATCATCTCATGGACATTGGGTGGCTACAGGTCCACATGCAGAGAACAATACCAGATAGAAGGGCAAGATCTTTCCTTTCAATTTTATAGGCAAGAAAGCCTTCTAGGAACTATGCCTCCTCTCACTTCCTCTGTGGCTCATGAATCAAAAGTATGCTATGTGGTCATTTTCATAAGACATTCTGGGAAGGCAAACTATTAACCTTATGGCTTTGACCAATGGCAGCTCAATATTTCAGACCTAAAGAAAATGCCCTGGATATCAAACAAAATATGGATTCTATTATCAAAAAAAAAAAAAAAAAAAAGTCAGGGATAACTTACATTGATGACCAAAACTACTACAATGTGCAATTATATGTAGCGTATTTCTTTGAAGCTATTTAGTCCTATCTAAGAGATGCAGTGTCTAATTTCCTTCCAGTGTTTTGTAAGAGAAATAGGCCACCAATTCTCCTAAACTGAGACAGTTCTTGCATAAATACATCTACTGTTTTCCGTGACCAAATACTAAATGCCTCACATTGCACTGTGCTGGGTGTTCAGTCCCCATTAGCTCATTTGGTTCTTGCAACAATTCTATGAAATGGGGACTATTACTTCCTTGTATACAGATTAAAACGGTAAAAATAAAAAACTGTACACCAAGGAAGTCAAGTAACTTCTCAAAGTCACTAAGAACGACAGAGTAGAGCCGTTACCTACTCAAAGCCCCTTTGTCCTCTAAGTCAGGTCTTCCCTGCCTAGTACCTAGACAGAAGGGAGTGGGAGCAGAGTGTGTGTAGCACAGCAGAGAAGGCAAAAGACAGCTCTGGGCCTCCTGGAGGTGCTCCATGGCTTTACTCCTGGAACAGGAAGCAAAGAAACCCAGGGAATTTGGACCAAGAGGAGCTGCTCCAAAGCAAAGGACAAGGTTTCAGGCTGAGCAGGAGAAGGAAGGGTCTGCCTGCCCAGGGGATGGCATTTTTAGCCCTTTCACTATACCTTAGAAAGTCATTAGGAAGAATCGCTGAAGATGCCCTAGTGTATCAGTGCCAACACCTGGGTAGTGAAGGAGGCAAGAGAAACAAAAGTTCCAAGCCAGGTTGTACTGCCTGTTGAAACCTTGACACAAGAAAACTCGCTTTAAAAGAAAGAGAAGCGAGGATGGACGGCCTGGGGGCCCAGGAGTGTACCTCAGCAGAATCCAGTCGTGCCTAGAATGCATAGAAATACATACTCAGTCATCCTATTTCACACAACCTTACATGCAAAACCTGGACCACATCCTGCATTTATGAAAATGCAAGACTAAGGACAAGGTATGGAGAGCAGCACACAGTATACAGAGCAACTACGCACAACATCTCCCCATCTCAGATGACAAAACAGAGATGAAGAGAAGCCCCACATGCTACATGCACACAGGGTGCAGCTACCAAGCATTTGAAATGCACTGGTACAGCTGAGAAACTTTCTAATTTTAACTCAGTTTACATTCCAGAAGCCACATGTGAGCAGTAATTACTGTACTAGGTGGCGCCTTTTGGCACAATAAATGACGTGTCCACGTGAGTTACTTTAGTAAGGTGCAATGCCCTGACGCCTCTGCTTGTAGTAACAGATTTCAACAGCAGTTCTTCCTGAATTCCTTGAGTTAATCAATAGCCTTATTTAAATACTGGAAACTTACTTTTGTTGTGAAGATTTCTTAGCTATGAATGTGACAAGGGGAAGGGACCAAAAATAGTTGAGGCAAATTTTCCCTTCTATCAGTAAGGACAGAACTTGAGCAGTGGAAACGTAATGTATATTCTGGAAATCTGGGATTCAGATGAAGTCATGACCTTTGGAACCCAACAACATAGACCATTGCCTAAAATAGTCCATGCAGTCGGACGTGGTGGCGCACACCTTTAATCCCAGGACTCAGGAGGCAGAGGCAGGCGGATCTCTGAGTTCGAGGCCAGCCTGGTCTACAAAGTGAGTTCCAGGACAGCCAGGGCTACACAGAAAAACCCTGTCTCGAAAAAAAAAAAAAAAAAAATAGTCCATGCTGTGAGGGTTTCAGTCAGAACTGTCTACCTCTGGTAGAAAGCACAGAATGAAAGATTCTCATGGAACTCCTTAATAATCATAAGTTCCAGAAAGTTTCAGGCACCCAACACTTTCTGTATTTCCTCACAGGTAAGCTGACTAAGGGTCCATGGGGGCAGACAGGGGAGAGCAGAAAAAAAGGATGTGAGAGAAATTAGTAGTCAGCAGTGAGTGACTCTCATGCATGAATCTCTTGCTTTTCAAAATGTCACCAGAGTGTGAAGACAAGTAAAGATAGGTCATCCATTCTGATGGGGGAAGAAGAGCCCTGTGTTCATCGAGACAAGAACTTCTTTCTGGACTGGAAGAAGACTGTCCCCTCTGTCCTCGTAAGACCACCACAAATGGTTTGCTTGCTTGTTGGTTTGTTTCTTTGAATCTATTCTGCCTACTAGAAAATTTTGAAGTTGAATAGGAAAATATGCCAACAACAACATCCACACCTCCCACCCAACAGTGACCTTCAGGGGGTTTGGGTTGTCCTGTCGTGTGAAGCTAAGGGATTCAAAGCCGGCTGCTCATTCCTGTCTCCTGAAACTGACTACAGATAGGGCCTTTCCTTCCTGGATAGATAGAGGTGTAGGTTGGCCAGGCAGGTGACCCCCACCTCCACCCCGGATTTACTCGGAAACTTCATTTCACCATCATTATTAATGGCTGGGTGTGCTGGCATTTCCTGACTAGCATGATAAGACCCACACGGAATCAGAAGGAAACAAATCTGTGACTCAGCATTTTTCTCTCCAACTGGACAGCTACGGAAAGTTCCTCATTGACCTAAGGATATCTGTGGGCCTGGGACTTTTGCCCAATGTCTGCTTGAAAGATCTAATCGTGGGGTAGGAGTGTATAGCCACTGAAATGCAGAGTAGCAATTTCTATGCATGCCATTCTCTAGCCTTCCATATGCATGAAGTCCAGGAACACAGCTTGGTGAACCTAACTACAAGTATCAATTCGCTCTCCCTTTCTCTGTCCCTCTCCCTCTCCCTCTCCCTCTCCCTCTCCCTCTCCCTCTCCCTCTCCCCCTCCCTATCCTTCCTTTCTTCCCCTCCTCTCCCTCCTCCTCTCTTTCTCATTTTCTTTTGTGGCAGAGGGAATCCACCGCTTTGTGCAGTGACTCCGAACATTCAACCACTGAGCTATTTTCCCGTCTCATGTCATGCCTATCTCTGTCTTCCAAATCCCATTTGTTTACCAAAAGTACCTTGATCTTTGATGAAAATTGTCTTTGATTGTCTAAAATCTTTACTTCAGAGTTGTTGCACACATCTGAGAGCAGTCACTTCATCTCCATGTGAGATTTAATAATATTAACTGACTCCACAGAAGAAGCAGCCAATGTTCAGAGAAGACAGCTGATTACTCCATGAAAACCCAGCTGACTCAAAAGAGAAAAGCCAAGATTCAACTGTTTCATAATATTCCCACATAATTTCCCATCTCAGATCACATGGCCTACTATCGTGGGCTAAATTATGTCTACCCAAGAAATCGTGGATGTTGAAACTCTAACCCTCAGTATGACTGTATTTAAGAATAAGGTCTTTGTGGAGGTGACTAGGGTTAATTGGGATCTTATATGAGGGAACTGTTACTCTCAAAGCTGGCACTCAGTACACACAAGATCGCCACAGGAGGACCCTGGAAGGAGCCCGCTTCAAGCCAGGAAAAGAGGCCTCACCAGAATCCAGCTGTGCAAGCACCTTAGCCTTGGATTTCTAGCTTCTATGAGAAAATGGGTGCTTCTCTGCCACACAAACTGAAGCATTTTGTTATGGTAGCCCAGGTTAACTAAAGTCTTTAAGCCATAAGACCTTTCTCTTTAAAGTCTTTCATGTACCAGTCAGAAAACATGACACCCTAAACCTACAATGCCACAACAACTTGCTTGTCACCCACGTTGCCTGCAGCAATGCCAGGGTCAGGACCAGGATTCCAGCTATTTTCCCAGGGTACCAAAATGATTCAACCCAGCAAAGCTCAGTAACTAAAACAAATATAATTTTAAAGAACTATTACAAAAAAAAAAAAAAAATCTCCTGAGGAATTGGCTATTTTCACAGATTTGCTCCCAGCAAGTCACAGTTGGTGTTAGCCAGTCTTCTGTCACCATGACAAAAGACCTGAGAAGAAAAAAAGCGACAGAAGGAGGAGGCTTTTCTTTGTGGCTTGTGGTTTCAGAGGCCTCCTTCATGGCAGTTTGGTTTCACAGCTTGGCCTGAGAAAAGGCTGAATGTCACAGAAACAGTGATGGGACAAAGTCACCCACTGCATTGAGCTGGGAAGCAGAATGACCACAAATGGGTTCAGTATAGGATATACATGTCTACATTTCTAGAACAAGCACTCAGTGACCTGCTGCTTCCAGCTGGGGCCCACTCTTCACCGCTTCAAATCCATCAGTGAGCTTCTTCACTGATTCAACCAGATCCTCACAGCTAATATTTCCACAACGTCAGTCCGCTGACCATGAAGCCCAGAACATAAGCCTTTGTCAGGCATTTCAAAGTCAAATCCTAAAAGCTAAAAACTATTTTTCCCTTGACTTTCTGATATACATGGCTTCCCCGTGAGTGGACCCCAAGCTCTACATTTAAGATAAAGGAATTCCCCTTCTCACCATTATAGATTGTGAAGATATTGTAGCTGAACACTGGATGAATTAGAGTGCAGTGTTCAACAATGAACAGGGCAGATGAGACCACAACAGTGGAAAGAAAAGCCAGCAGGGACACTGAAAGGACTGATAAAGAGCATCTGCACTGGAACAAGTAATGCCTGCAAGGGCAGTGGTCATTGGAGCACCAAGAGGACACTCACTGAAGCTTGGCCAAGGGTATCAGAGGGAAATCCTCAAGACACTACTGCTACAGAGCATCAATCTGCCCTAAACATCATGGCAAAGGAAGTTCCCGATAGCCTGTAAAACAATGAAACCTCTTTCTCACACCATCTGATCCACTGACAAATTCCATATTTTAACTAGATAGTAGATTCCAACCACCACTTCTTGCCAAGACCATTCCTATCTCACTTTAGCTTCCTGGATTTCACCTTCTTGGTCTGGTATCAGTTCTCTATTCCAAGAACGAAAACACCCTGATAAATAGTAAGGTTGACCACACCTCCTCTACCATCAGATCTACTGTTGCTGCTCCCCTATGACAGAAATCAAAAATCTACCCTGCAACACTGCTTCTCCCTGAGCTCCCTTTTCTTCAAAACAACCCTGTGATTTGATTATCTTGTTTATCTAAGATATCTCAACCCTAACAGTTACTCAAAGTGAAATAAGTCAGTCATAAAGTGACAGATACTGGCTAATTTCATTTATGTAAGGGTCCTTGAGTAGTCAAACTCATAAAGACCGGGTGGGGAGAGGGGTGATTTTTGTAGAGTTTCAATTTACAAGTTGAAAGAAACCTCCCTAGATGGATGGTTGCAATGATTCACAGCAGTCTGACTATATTTAATACCCCTGAGCTATACACATACAAATGGCTACAGGATGAATTATATGTTAAGAATATATAATATTCAAAACTATCCCAAGTCAGCCGTGGTAGCACATTCTCGTCATCTCAAGATTTGAAGTCAGAATTCTTTTTTTTTTTTTTTTTTTTTTTTTTTCGAGACAGGGTTTCTCTGTGTAGCCCTGGCTGTCCTTGAACTTACTCTGTAGACCAGGCTGGCCTCAAACTCAGAAATTCACCTGCCTCTGCCTCCCAAGTGCTGGGATTAAAGGCGTGCACCACCCCTGCCCTGCATGTCATCTCAAGATTTGAGAGATTATGGTAGGAGAATCAGGCCATTGTAGACTACATAGACAAACCACAAAAAAACAACAACCATGAAAAGTTGTAAAACTAAATAATGCTAATGAGACAAACACATTTCTAAATGCATGCAGCCTACCAAAATTGATAAACAATTAGAAAATTTTAGTGAACTTATAGCTACGGTGGACACTGATGGCCAATTAAAACCTTCCCCTAAGTAGCACAGCTGCAGATGCCAGGGACTTACTGGGGAATTAGAGCTAATACTTAAAGAAAAATTAAGACTAACCTTTCTGAAACTATTTTGAAAACCTGACAAGGAAGATAGATTTCAGCCATTCTATGAGACCAGAATTACTCTCATAAAGAAGGCAAAAGAAGATACCATTAAAGAAGTAAAATCCATAAGTAAATATCCCTTATGAGTGTTGATCCAAAAATTCTCAGTAAAATACCAGCAAACTGATTGCAAAATCAATTTGATGTGTGAAGGTAATAGTATAGAAGACAAACAAACAAACAAACAAACAAAAAGAATGATCAGCTCTTGTGACCCTGGGTGCGGATGGTGGTGCACACTTTTAATTCCAGAACCTGGAAGGCTGAAGCAGGAGGAAGCCAACCTGAACCCCATTTCCAGAGCACCTCTCAAAGAATCAAATAGAAAATCTCAATTAATGCATAAGTTTTTTAATTAAAGTGTGACAACTTTTTATGATCAAAAACACTCAATTGAATAATTAGAAATATTTTTAATCCCAGCACTCTGATTGGCAAGGGCAGGAAGATCTCTGTGAGTTCAAAGGTAACCTGGTCAACATATCAAGTTCCAGGACAGTCAGGATTACATGTAGACAGCTTGTCTTAAAATAAAAACAAAAGCATTCAGTCCACTAGAAGCAGAAGGAACCCTTCTCACCAGGCATGAGTGGGCCACAGACGCAAAGCCACAGATGGCATGTACTCCATAATGCTTGATCAGGCAATCTTCAATAAGGGAAAAAGATTATTTTCTGCGAAAAGCAGCTTTTCCCTGAGATCATTAACAAGGCAAGAAAGCCCACTTTCACTACTTTATGCAAGAAAAAGGAGAAAGTGGTGTCCGAAGGAAGAAATAAAATAATTGTTCATAATTGTCAAGATTTTTAATATTAAAACACTAAAGATCACTCACAAAAAGCTGAGATAGCTGTGAATGCAGCAGAGTTGCTAAATACAAATCAACACAGAAAAGTCAGTTCTATTCTTGCATACTAGGAATGAACAGTCTTACAAGAAAATTAAGATTTCATTACATAATATCAAAAAGAATAAAATCTACAGGAATAGAGTTGTCCAAGAAGTAGAAGGACTTGTTCTTTTAAAACTGCAAAAGCTGCTGGAAAGAATTTTAAAGATATAAACAAATGGAAGTACATGTTTGTTTTGTCTTAAAATGGGCTGGTGAGATGGCTCAGTGGGTAAGAGCACCCAACTGCTCTTCCGAAGGACCAGAGTTCAAATCCCAGCAACCACATGGTGGCTCACAACCATCC
>NC_034611.1:11911751-11914711 GCF_900095145.1 Mus pahari | reverse complement strand
AAAGAAAGAAAGAAAGAAAGAAAGAAAGAAAGAAAGAAGGCTGGATCTGTGATTTCATAGACCACAGTAAGAGTTGGACAAATCCGACTACAACCTAGAAAATGCCAACAAGGAGAGGTACCAGCTCCTAGTAGGTCAAATGTGCAGCACAATGCATGCCAGAGTTAATTGAGGATGCTGTCTTCTGAAATTTGGTCAGCCCTGAAAGGACAGGAAGGGCAGACCGCTGGGGAGATGTGACGTTAGTGTTTTAGCCATGTTGCAGGGAGTTCTAGAGCAAAAGTAACCCCAAGGCACCCCTGGATAGAGACAGGGATCTGCTGTGCAAAGGCACTTCCTGGAACACTCCAGGAAGCGTGTGTTCTTGTCATGACAGATCTCAGTGTCCACCAGCAAGAAGTACAGGCGGCTGTGACTAGCAGACAGGATCTTGTGACAGGTTACATCACAAAAGCAGAAGGGGTGGGGTCTGCTGTGACAAAAGGAACAGGAGATAAACAAAGAAGGCAGAGTCTGCAGGGCCTAATGAACATCAGAGTGGCTAATGTATGTATGCATGTATTTTTAAAAAGTTAAAGGAAAAAAATAGGCAGAATATAAATAATTACACCTTAACAGGGATTCTTTGTGAACTGAACGGGCTACCCTGGGCTGAGCAAGGAGAACAAAAAACCTAAACACAAGAAACTTGGAAACAACCTGTACCTTCAGACCTAAATGACTGGGCGTTCTGGTTTGACTTCAATGTGCACCACCACTCAAAAGGAACAAACTCCTGAGACCCAAGGGTGACAACTCAGACAGATCTCGAGAGAACTGGGTGCTGTGAACAAGCCAGTCACTGAAGCTTGCACAGCCTGGGCATGGTAGGGCAGGCCTATAACACCAGCATCCAGAGGACTCCAGGCTAGCCTGTAGTACGTGGCTAGACCTTGTTTCGAATACAAACAAAAAGGATCCTTTGAGCAACTGAACACCATCTTTAAAACTAGAAAAGTACAAATATATCTGCATACAGTCTTTCATTTGATCTTAGCCACAGCCACATGGGTAAGGTTTTTCATCTTTATTTTTCTCCCCAACCAAAACACCAGCCTGAGGATTTCACTCAGGATGTTTTCTTGTCCATGAGACAAAGAAGAAAAGGGGAGGAGAAGCAGCTTTCCTCCTCTCACAGCTGAATAAAGCCACACCCACCTACCGACTGCCCGGGGCTGGCATCAGTAAAGCAGGGTCTAGAAAGCTCATCCTTAATGTCCTGACACTTAAAGACTCATGTGTCAGTTACTCACACACCTGAAGTGAGCAACTTCATCTTAGTATTATTCAAAAAAAGGTGAAAGCATTACCATGAGTTGGGTTTAAGATATCATTCCAAATAGAAATTCATTATCAGTCACTTTCCTAATAATATCTCTCCCTCTCCGTCTCTCTCTCTCTCTTTCACACACACACATACACACACACACAGATACACACATACACACAACACACATAATCACATTCAGACTTTTATACATGCCACACATGCACACTGGTATACAGATATACATGAATACATACACATATGCACCCATTTACACATACATGCACATATGTACCTACACAAACACACAGATACAGTACACTCACACACATGTGCACACACACATTCATAGACAGATACACATGTACATCCACCAGTTCTTAGAAAATCATAATATACTTATTATCCCTGGAGATTTTACTCTTTTGGACCTTGCCAATGAAGAGAATTGTTGGGGTGGCCTGTAGACTTGGTTGTGTTCACTAGTGGGATGTTCTCATTGAGGGATTCATTAGCATTGCAGCATACAGTACCCCATCACTTTGCATTATTTAAGAGCCCCCCACTGCACCGATCAGCAGATGCCTCTCCTCGTTCATCATTTGATGGCCATTTGAGTCATTTCTACTTTTTTGTCAATTAAGAATATACTTCTGGAGCTAGAGAGATTGGCTCAGCAGTTAGCATTTATTACTCTTTCAGAGGACCATGGTCCAGTTCCCGGCATCCACATCTTGGCTCACCTTGATCTGGCTTCTGAGGGCATCAGGAATGCACAATGCACACATGGATACGTGCAAACAAACACTCATACACATAAAATAAAAATAAATCTTAAGAATAAGAATACTGCTAAGGATATTCCTGTATGAGCTAGAGTGAACTTATCTGTGACTTCAGATAGTCACTGCTTCCTTCAGATGAAAATGTTTCAAATCTTCTTGAGTTCATACATGCATGCTACCACATACAGTCACCTTTATAGTTTGTAAGGAAACCAGCACACAGTGCTTAGCTAACTGTAACTCTGACTAATTACATCTTCAGCCAATGTTTCTGCATCCTTCCATCTTGTCCTCTCATCCCTTTGGCTAAAGTCAAGTTCCCTACTTGTCCTTAGGTTGTCTCCTGGACAACTGTCATTCGTGAGGGCTGGAGGTAGAGTTCTGACTCCTAATTTTCTAATGGCTAACAAGGAGTATCTTGTTTCTTAGCCATCTGAATAGCTCTTGTGACACGAGTCTATTCAAGCTTTCTTTCCCATTTTTCATTTTTATTGGTAGCTGACTAGAGTTCTTTACATGTTATGAACATTAACATCTTTTAAGATATGTGATTTGTAAATATAGTATTTTCTCCCATTCTGTAATCTGCCTTGTCACTTTCCCGATTTATACCACAAATGTCATTCATTTTTACACTTTATCTCTCACTTACCTACTTTCCTCTGTGCTTGTCCTTTGGTACCATGAGTGACCTAAGATTTACTTGTACAGTTTCTATTAAAAGTTGAATGGGCTTTGCCCTTACAGTTGGGTCAACTTTGTGTACAGAAAGATTGATTCCCCAATGGAGGAGCTAGAGAAAGTACCCAAGGACCTGAAGGGGGCTGCAACCCTGTAGGTGGAACAACAATATGAACTAACCAGCACCC